>NC_056526.1:85656280-85693894 GCF_019175285.1 Sceloporus undulatus | reverse complement strand
TCTTCTTAAGGATAGGTCTGATGGCACTGGGCCTGTCTTTTCACTCCCTCCCAGGCCAGATGGAGTCTTATGCCATGAAGGGAGGGCTCTTCTTAAGGATAGGTCTGATGGCACTGGGCCTGTCTTTTCACTCCCTCCCATACAAGATGGAGTCAGATGTTGTTGTTATTGTGTGTGTTAGGTCAGTTTCTGACTAATGGCCACTCTAAGGTAAATCCATCACAGAGTTTTCTTGGCATGTTTCTTCAAATGAGGTTTTCCATTGCCTTCCTCTGAGGCTGAGAGAGAGTGACTTGCCCAAGATAGGTTTCCATGATCAAGCAGACATTCGAACCCTGCTCTCCAGAGTCATAATCCAATGCTTAAACCACTATACCATATGGATTCTCATGGATCCATCTAAGTTGGGTTTCCTTTTTCTTGTCTTGCTCACTGTCTGTGTTCGCTGTATTCCTAATTTCCAGAATTTGAAAACTGACTTTTAAAAAGTACTTTGTTGCTGTTATAGGTCCAAGGCCCTCAAAGTGAATAGTAACTATCATCTTTGCCATTTTAAAAAGTAATATGTTACACTCTCGTTTCTCAAAGTAACTTGCTTTTAGTTACTCCAGGAATATGGAAGTATAATAAGGCTATATTCTGATTAATTGATATAATTTACATGCTGGCATCAACCATATTTGGCCAATAACATTCTGCCATGTTCTTTTGCCCCCAGGCCAATATGTATTTATTGCTGCCTCAGCCATTTTATAGGGAGTATTTTATATATAGATATAGATATACACATCTATAGTGTATACTGTTTTTTTTTTGTCTGTGCTGTAACAGTTTATGGTGAAAGCTGGCCAAAAAGAAATCTTTAATGAATATATTTATGCCATAGTTTGCAGTCACTGCTGACTCAACATGTTGAGCCATTATATTTCCATATAGCTTAACACTGTTCTCATTTTCTAGGTTAAACAATAATCAAAATTGATTCTTATATTCAGGGAATTATCCTCTAGCAGGAAAAGCAGAGAAATACAAGCCCCCAAAAATGGAAATCAATATTTGCTGGTGGGGGCCATTAAAGGGAGCTACAATGGTCTGAAATATTCAGTACACTGGTACCCCGGGATACGAACGCGCCGCGTTACGAATTTTTCGGGTTACGAAAAAAAACATTTAATTAATTATTTCCGGGTTACGAAGGTTTCCCCGGGTTGCGAAAAAAAGCCGGCGCTATTTTAAATGGAGCCGCGGCGGAGCCGCGGCTTTTCCCCATTAGCGCCTATGGGGATTCGGCTAACGAAAGACTTCCGGGTTACGAAAATGGCGCCGGAACGAATTAATTTCGTAACCCGGGGGACGAGTGTAGTAGGTACTGAGGAGAAAGGAGAAAGTCATCTTCCCGATTATTGCTTGTTAACACCCACAGGCACTTGCAAACAGAATACTGTTTCCGAAAAGTGATTCTTATACTTTGGAGTATCCAGAGTAAAAAAAAAATATACATCTCCTAAGGTGTTTTTTTTTCCTACAACAACTTTAAGTAACTTAACTGCATGAACTTGACAAATTGTTGGTGAAAGAGCTGCAAGTGTTTGATTGTGTGTGTATCTGTGTGTCTCCGGTTGCATATCAGTACCTTGAGAAATATCTTTAGTGCTACAACTGTTAACCCTATTACTTCTGCCAGGTATATTTAGTTTCATTGGAGATCATCCCCACTTGAAGGAGACTGGACAATTTCAGTGTCTTTTTATGTCAGAGCTGGCAGTTCCTGGTGGGTGCAAATTGCTCTGAAACACACAAAAAATACAAGAAGATCAATGAAGATTTAGTGCATGGTTGAACAGACTCTTAGATGTTTGTGATGTTCTGTACACAGTTGCTTGTTTTATAGGATGGATGATCTGGCAGCTGAGTTTTTGATGATCTGGCAGCTGAAAATGGTTGTTGCTTTGTCCTCCCAGGTAATGTTTCCAGAGTGTTATTAAAATTTTGAATGATACCTATGGGAATTTAAACACACCTTTGAACATTATAAATCTGCCCTTTGTTTTATCACAGTTAATCTATTACCACTCAGTCTGTGTTCAGTTCTTCCTACCTCATAACAGGGAATGTGCTCTAAAGTACTGACTGGGGAAAATAGGTCTGTGATCCCTTCTCAGGTTATTTCTGGGGGGGGGGGGGGTCGGCTAACCAACTTTTTAAACCCGCGAAATATATATTGCCCTTTTTTTTAGCTGGGGGGATCTGCCCCCCCCCCCCCCCCCCCGGCATAAAAAATGCATATGCTCGAGCCCCATTGAAAGTAATGGGGCATGCGGCGGCAGCAAAGCAGTGCGCGTGTGCCATGGGTGCATGCCCCATTAATCTAAATGGGATATGCTGCTCCTTGTGCCCCATGCTCTCCCGCACGGCTTTCAGCATATGCTGAAAGCCACGTATAGTGCGTCCGCATATGACGTGGGCGTACTGTATTATGAACATTTATCCAAAAGCCATATGACCTACTGAAGGATACTCTGAAACCATGAAATCAACCACCACACTGTTTATCTAGGAACAAAACAAAAACCAATTTCTCTTCAAAACAAGATGTACAGGGGCATGCACATGAGCATGAAAGAGAATATTATAGAATCATATGACTGGAAAGGCCTGGCCTTGTACTTTTTAATAGCACATCAAATAAAATTCTGCCACCTTCATTTTTCAATACATTCACAAATTTGCCAGCATTAGGGACAAGCTACACATACACAAAAAATGCAGGCCACCTCTGAATTGGACATACAGTATGACATAGCATGCTTATTAGTGTCATATTAAGACACATATGTCTGTGAGGCAAAGAGCCAATGTGGTATAGTAGTTTGAGTGTTGGACTACAACACTGGAGTCCAGGGTTTGAATCCTCGCTCAGTCATGATAACCCACTGGGTGACTTTGGGCAAATCTCACTTTTTCAGCTGCAGAGAAAAACAAAGGCAAACCCCCTCCCCTTCTCAACAAATCTTGCCAAAAGAGATTTGCTTTAGGCTCCCCACAAGTTGGAAATGACTTGAAGGCACACAACAACAAGATCAATATCTCGGAGGCAGCCACATGAAGAGTGGTATATAAAATTGTCTTCAGAACTTGGAACGTTATTTAGAAAAAGAAATCTAGCCTATTACTTGTTGCTTTTCCCTTTTCACTCTAGGTCCTTGTGTTACTTCTTGATATGCTGTAAGAATATTCTCAAGTTTTCTCATCTTCTATAAACGAAAGTGTGTTGACACACTTGACACTGTCGAAAAAAATGTCAGCTCCATTTTTCCTCACTTCTGGACTTTTTTTGTGAAAATTGAGTATGAACATCAAAGAATTGTAAAAAGTATTTTTCATACAAGCCATTGTTTTGTGCCCCTAACTATGCTTTTTTAAATAAAACAAACTCTTTGTGACTTGTTTGCCCAAAAGTCCCAAATTTTGAAAAATGATTGGGAAAGATCACACACACACACAAAAATTTTTGCCCAGCAAGAAGAATATGTTCAATATTATTCAGTCTTGCAAGCAACGAATGAAAGTAAAGGTAACAATTTACATGCTATCTGTTGGGGGCAATACCCCTTGAAATACTCCTTGCATTGGTCATCAGGAATACATACACAGCCATTGTGTGGAGAAAGTGGGGGGGAATTATGTCTTTTACAATGGGCCCTTCGTTTCTGCTGAGGTTTGGTTTGATCATATGGGTCCTCAAGTCACATTAAATACAATGGTGGAGTAAAATGGTGCCCACTACATAAAATGGTAAAATCAAGGTTTGCTTGTTGTTGGTTTTTTTGGAGTGTGTGTGTGTGTGTGTGTGTGTGTGTGTGTATAAAAAATATATTCAAGCTGTGGTTGGTTGGATCCATAGATACCGATGGCTGACTATACCTTCATATTGTATAAGGTGGTTGTAGGGTGTAAGTAGCTGTACAAGCTTCTTGTATTGTAAGTGATTATAGTATATGGTATAATGCTATTGTAATGGAGTGATCCTTTGATATAGCCCCCTAAGTTTTACCCTTGACTTATCCACGGGTCATATCAAAATCCATGATTTTTAACTTTCCCTCAACTTATACATGAGATAGACATGTACAGAAGTATATATGGTAAGTGGGATGGATTTAGCAAAGGTGTTGAGAGAGAAAAAATATCTGAGCACAAGATAGGGGTGCTACTGAAGCAGAGCCTTTGGGGACAGAATTTATCACTACTCCTGTAACTTACCAATCATCTAGAAATTAGACCCAGTCTACAAAAGCTTATGCTACAACTTGCACAGTTAGTCACAACAGTGCTACAAGAACCCTTTGCTTTATGTGTCTTACCATCACTCCTACCATATTCAGACAGCCTGCACCTGAACTTTCCTGGAACATATTAAAATGCATTTCATTTTCCAAATTTAGTACAATATGAACTTGCCTTACCATCTATTGCAGCAGAATGCCCCAAACATCATGGTTCAGTGTATAGGAGAAACTGAACCTAGGACTATAGTGGTAATCCCTAGTTGAAAAACCAGATGTGACATCACTAGGGTTGATGTCACTGGCTATAGTTTCCCACAAAGGGCTGCTGGGATAGTGGTACATTGCCCTGATCCCCCCCCTCACACACACAGCTGCCTTGCTTCCCTGTCCCTAGCTGTTCTCTCACCCAGACCTAGAATGGGTGGGTAGGTAGTTAGGCAAGTGAGGCAATAGAAGAGGATAAAAAGGAAACTAAGGGTTTTTTGTCCGGGCTTCTCCATTACCTTGGCTCCCTTGGCCAAGATTGCCACAGCTGCAGAGAATCTGGAATGGATGTGCCTTCCCCTGCCTTGGCTCCTTCAGCAAAGAGACCCATGGACATGAAGAAGCCAGAATGGGTCTGTTCCCACCCCTTCTTGTTCACTATCTTCCCTCCCTTGGCAGAGGGAACCATGGCAGTGGAGAAGAAGAGGTAGTCTCCGGCAGCTGTAACAATCTGCTTCTGCTGCCCAGCAGCCAGCTGGGCACAATGATGGCAGGAAGGGGAGAAGTCTGTGGTGCCACATCTTTCCTAGCTAACAGCACACACACACACACACACACACACACACACACACAAGGCATCTGGAAAAAACCAATTAGAGAAGAATCATAACATGGTTTTCCCCCATGCAGGAAAGGAATATATGGCCCTGTACAGACGGGCCCTTTGCGGTGTCATGGTGACATGCTACAGACGGGCCCTTTGCGGTGTCATGGTGACATGCTAGGGTTGCCTCAGGGCAGTGCGTGCACACACCCTGCAACCCTAGCATGTCGCCATGATGCCATAGCTGTGCAGCACCGTCCAGACAACACACACAGCTATGACGTCACCGCTGCACGGCATCTAGATAGATCCACGCAGCAGCAACGGTGGCACAAAAAGTAGTCGCTTTTCAGCACTCCTTTTTTTGTGCAGCCACACCGCACAATTTGGTTGCTGTGGTGCAGCTACGCAAAAAAGAGGTGGCTACCGGCCGCCTCTTTCTGGAGGTCTGTACCCTGCCTATATGTATGTATATATATAAAAAACCATGAAGCTGATGTTCTACAGTTAAATTGCATTTGGCATTATTGACAACCTGCATGTGTTTCCTGTTACTTGTGTTGTCAAAGTTCATCGTGCTCTAAAAAAGAAAATGTAAAATCTCTTATTTTGAGGATTTGTATTCCATTTCAGCTGAAGAATATTTTTTTTAAAAAAGCAAAAATAAAACTCCCACCTTATCTATTCAAATAGAAAGGATTAACAAACACTACTACCACTGCTACTTTTAAAGAATGGTATGAAAAGTGGAAGTGCACTTTAGAGGCTCAATGTTCCGTATCTAACAAAGGGAGACAACTGAATGAGATGCATAAAAGCTGTATTAGCAAATGCATGCCTTGGCCTAGCTGTGCCATGATCATTCACTAGTTTCACTTGATGTAGCTTTTTTTCACATACTACAGAACTGGAAGCCAACTTTAACAATCAGCAGAATCTGTCTGAACAGCACTTACTGGATAGACCACTTCACACTACAAAGCACCCTTTCCAAATATGTGCCCACCAGATATGTTAGATCACAGCTCCCATCTTTAGCAGCAAGCTGGAGTAGATGATTTTCCAATAGAAGAATGCCTGTTTTGGTTTCCCCACATAAATGCACAACCTTATTTTTAGATAAACTTTTTTTTCTAATATGAAATGCTGAAAAAATTGCAATAACTGGAGAGAAAGAAAGGTAACACACCCCTCCACCTCACACACATACAATCTTCCTAGGCACTGATGCTACTTCACAGCAGATGTGAAGAAAGTGCAGCCCATAAAATTGTGTCTAAGTGGCTTTCCTCTAAAAAAAAAAAAGATGAATTGCAATCATTCACTTAGGTATAAAAAGTACCAGTGTGCACTCAGAGATCTAATGAGTCCCATTGTCTAAGAGTTATGTTTTGTCAATTTTCAGTCATGGCCCAGACTGCAACCTGTATTATCCAATGGCACCCATTAAGAATTGATATTGGTCTATTAGCTTCATCCTCTCCAACTGTCCTGATTTGCCTGGGGTAGTCATGTTTAATCCTCTGCAATCCCACTTTTGAAACCACTTTTTAAAAAGTTTTAATTATTCCTTCTCTTCCACTTTCCTTTTTATACTTAGTTAACTCAAAAGAGGAAGACAGAGGAGGAGTATAATCTTGCCCTTCCCAGTAGAGACTTAGGCAAGAGCAAACTGCTGCAGCCTCTCCTGTTTTAATAAAGGTTGCCATCTTAACCATACTCTGGTGTTGCTTAACCATGCTCTCATTTGGTTACATGTGTCCCAATTTTCATTTGTGAAATGTTGGAGGTTGTGGAGCTTTTATTTCCCCTCTGTGAATTCTGCTTTTTTAAAATGTTTGCAATGACAGAATAGTATTGAGAATTGATTTGAGGGGAGCAGAGGGGAAAGGGAAGGAGAAGAGGGGTGGTGGTCCTATTTTTTTAACCCTCCATTTCAGTGTTTCTTGCCTCTTCTCGATGTGTCTTCCCCATGTTATTCTGTAAGCTGACAACAAATTAAGTGCCTGGTCTCTTCGTATCAAATATTGCTGTATTTCATGCCTCATTTCTCAAAAGTATCACATTAATATATGTATAATATACATTTTATGGCATCACATTTTTCTATCTCATATTTCAACAATTTGAAGGCAAATAGTTATATATATATTCCTGGCAAAAGAAGTACAGAGAAATGTATTTTCTCTCAGTCTTGCATTTTATGACTGGCCATTGACTTGAAGATGTTACCCCATTTAACTCTGCATTGTTTCCAGAAAGATAATGTTGTTGTGGGTAGCTGATTTTTCAAAATAACAATATTTTGTATTTATCAAAGTACTTGAAAGTGGCATCTTGGTTGTTAAGGAAACTGGGAATCTATTATTTCAAAAATGATGGTGACAAATAAATTATTAGCTTAGGGCTATACTTATACCAATTGCTACACTGGAAGTCTTTAATTTTCTTTAAATTTATTGTTTGTGGAATTTAATTTCAGAATTTAACCTCATAATAACATCCTCTTTCTGGAAACAGTATCAAAGAATTTGTAATATGCTCTGAATTAAAGAGCATATTGCAATTAACCATATGCAAGGATTTGTAATTTGCTCTCCCATGATATCCTTGCAAAAGAGCTAGTAAAATGTGGGCTAGACAACACAATTATTAGGTGGATTTGTAATTAGCTGACCAATTGAACTCAAAGGGTGCTCACCAGAGGCTCCTCTTCATCCTGGAGAGAAATGACTAGTGGGGTACCACAGGGTTCTGCCATGTTTCACTGCTATTCAACATCTTTACCAATGAGCTGGATGATGGACTAGAGGACATGCTTATCAAATTTGCAGATGACACAAAATTAGGAGGGGTAGCTAATACTCCAGAGGACAGTATGAGAATTTAAAATGACTTTAACAGATTAGAGAGTTGAGGCAAAACTAACAAAATGAATTTCAACAGAAATGTAAGGTCCTACACTTAGGCAGAAAAAAAATGAAAGACTGAGATATATGATGGGTGACACCTGGCTTGACAACGGTGCATGTGAAAGAGACCCAGGAGTCTTAGTAGACCACAAGCTAAACATCAGCTAAATATCAACAGTGTGATGCAGCAGCTAAAAAGCCAGTGTGATCCTAGGATGCACCAATAGGAGAATAGTGTCTAGACTTAAGAAAGTAATATTGCCACTCTGTTTTGCTGTGGTTAGATCTCAGCTGGAATACTGCATCCACCACAACTCAAGAAGGATGTAGACAAGCTGGAGCGTCTCCAAAGGAGAGCGACTAAAATGGTGAAAGGTCTAGAAACCATGCCCTATGGGGAGAGATTTAGGGAGCTGGGTATGTTCAGCCTAGGGAAGAGAAAATTAAGAGATGGCATGATAACCAAGTTTAAATATTGGAAAGGATGTCATCTTAATCATGAAGCAAGCTTGTTTTTCTGTTGATCTAGGACATGAGACAAGGGATTCAAACTACAGGAAAAAATATTCTACCCAACATTAGGAAGAACTTACTGATGATAAAAGCTGTTCTATAGGGGAACATGCTACTTTAGAGTGTGGTGGAGGCTTCCTCTTTGGAACTTTTAAAACAAAGACTAGTTGGCCATCTGTCGGTAGTGTTTTGATTGAAATATTCTGTGCAGAAATGCTGTTTTCTTTGCATAAAAGGCCATTTTCTGTGCAAAAATAAAATAAAAAATAAAACATGCCAGTGTTGTACAGAAGGCTCCAAATTGTAAATAGTCTTTTAAAATGGTGCAGTTTTCAAAAACTTTCCTACAATGGGAGGAAAATTGTTATAATTACTAGTGGCTTCCTTCATGAAAAAAATAGTGAAGAATTTTATCCATCTTTCTCATAACCCATCTAGTGTTGAAACCTTCAAATCAGCCTAAAACCTGTTTCCTGAGAATGGAATGGTATCAAAGGAAGCCCGTAGGTGTTGCTTTGTTTTGGTTTCACTTAGTTCATTCCAGTCATGCTATTCATTTAAATTTTAAAAGAACAATACATGCTGGGTATGTAGCCACCCAAGTACTTCATGTAAAGGTTATGCGTCCTTGTGGCAGGCTTGCCTGTAGCATTCGTTCTGAGGTAAAACATGTGAAATGGCAAAAATAAACATTTAGCCCAACAACATCAACAGCACCCAAACCTTTGCCCTTTTTTGCTCAATAATAATTTGAAATGTACAGTAAAAAACATTTATCAGCTTTTGCATTCCATAGATTGCAGTTAAAGCAGAGCCGTTGGACTAAAATTTAGGTCTTCTCTGAGCCATTGACCTGCAGCTGATTGTTGATGATGAGAACCTAATTGATCCAAAAGTAAGTTAGCCAAATTACAGCTCACCTGTTTAGCTGTGGCCATGTTTCCAACAAGCAGCATATGAGAAAATGATGCAGAGATAGTTAGGGAAGCTTTTGGCTAGTTTCTCGGCTATATGTTGGAACCAGGGAGGAGAATCTCAACTGTTTTTGTCTCACTAAAAGAACTTAAACATCATTTTTTATCTCACTGAAAGCACCTGAGCTGCTGCCCTTTACTAAACAGCTTTAGGTAAAAGGCGATTAATTTAAGTTCAAGCTACACTGTTCTGTGCTTGGCTTCTGGCTGTCTTTGCCAAAGCAGGTAATTGGAGGTGCCAAACCAAAGGATAAAGAAATCCCGCTAAGACTCACCAAGAGAGGTTTAGCAACTCTCAAAAGAATGATTACCTTTCTGCTTTACTGTCACACTGCATAACAACTCTAAAGGCATGTTCTACATACAAATAGCCAGGTGAGTGGGATAAGTATGCGACATAGGAAGCTAAACATGCAGCCTGTGTCATTTCAAATGATACCCTACTGAAAATTCATCATTTGTCCATTGAGCATTGTTCAGTTCTGAGAATTTTTTTTACAGATTGGGTAATGCAACTTCAGAGTAAAATAACATAGGCTGCCATGGAATTTACATATGGAAATCAAGGTTTATTTTGTTGTCAAAAGCTTGCAGAATGGAGGGGGGGGGCATAATTAGTTCTGAATTTGAGATGAAGTTCTAATTTACCTGAATGTGACAGTGTGTTTCATTGTGTTTAATTCCACAAGGCTTGTGGACACAACTGTAGAGAAAGAAATGTGGCATGTTAGTAAAGGAACAGAAGAAGCAGGATGGGGTTTCTCTATAGGTGCAAACTTACTTGCATGATGAGTCCACAATATTAGTTAGTACATTTCTCACCATGTTGAATTGAACCATTCAATATCTGAGATACTGTCAATCAAAGTAATTGTTGGGGTGATACAAAACATGGGCATTAAGTGCAACCATATTTTGTTGAGTATTGTGTTGTATTCAAAGCTACATAACTCCTTTAAACTACATGTTTGCATTCCATTTAGTTTTGGTTTAATACCAAGTTGTGACAGAATTCCAAACAAATTCCATAATGTGAAACAATTAATATGGAATTGGTTGAGACCAAAACATGATCAGATGATAGTATGCCCTGCTGGTGTGGATACTAAACTAATAGTAATTAAGGCCAAGCTGGTAAAATAATGTAGGTAAAATAATGCTGGTAAAATAATGTAGCAATTCCTTCATGTTCAGTACTGAATGCTAGGGAATGGAAACAATATTTGTAAATATTTGAATCCAGGATGAAAAATGGGATTTCCCTGGAGTGGGATTGCAGTATGAGTCCTGAATGGTAAACTGTGGCCGGTTACAGACTGGCAGTTTAGTGCGTGTTCGCCACGCACTAGGGTTACGAAAGGGCGGTGCTTCCGCACCGCCCTAACCCTAGTGCGTGGCGAACACGCACTAAACGGCGGCGGCCCTTCCGCACGGCCGCCGCCGTGAGTACGTCATGGCCGCGCCGCCTCTAGACAGGGCGGCGCGTCCATGACGTAGTAGCTCCGCGCCAGGGCGCTTAGTGCGCCCTGGACACGGAGCAGGAAGGAGCTCCATTTCGGAGTTTCTTCTGGGTTTAGTCCGCTGGGCGCAGCCGTCTGAAGGGTGTCCTTGGGGCTTGAAGCCGCTTCCCCGCAGCCCGAAAAGCGGCAGATCGGGGCCTCAGCGGCTGCCGGTGTAGCCGCTGAAGCCCCGATACTCCGGGGAAAGGGGCGGGGCCAGACCGCCCCAAATTGGCGGTGTATATCCCGCCTGTGAGGACTTTCATGAGTCTGGGATAAAAATTGTTACATTATGTGTTCAAAGCATTTTTCTTTACTTTCCTCCTTTTACCTGTCTCCTCATCCACCATTTTCAGCAAGTAGAAAGAGACATGGCTGCTTGTTCTCCCTTATTGTATTGCATCATCTCTATTTTTTTTTAGAGGAGACAAAGAAATCCCTTTTCCATCTGCTTGTAGCAATCACTAGTCTCCTGCTTTTCTGCCTTGCTGTTTTAGAATGTTACCGAAATAAGGACCATAGAGATAGAAACTTTATGAAAGGATCATCAGGGGCACCCATGAATTTCATCAAATAGAGCTCTGTGTTTTACAGAAAATTGGCCTTAGCTTTCCTGAATCACACACATTATGCATCCTTTTGAGATAACAATTTAGAGTTTGATAGAATTCAAAGGTAGCTTCCTTGTATGTCTGTCAAGTAATAAACAATGAAGAATCCTTTACAAAGTTAAATTCCTGACCCCTGTGTTAAATGTTTAAATGCCCATAATTTCTTAAGAATTTAACCCAGGGAATGCACACCTCTCCTATTACATTTGTGGATCTTTTTTTAACCCTGTGAATATTATTATTATTAAGGTCTTGAATGCACTTTTGGCAAAGATAATGGGGGGAAAGATGTTTTATGGGTCAGGAGCTGAGCTAACAATGAGCTGCTTTGTAGATGGGTTTAATCCTCGGTCAGAGCTGTTCTTGAAAGTAGATGCATTGTGGATGGACTTGGGAGTTTGCCAATTTGACAAAGACAGCTCAATTAACACTCTGGTTGCTTGTCTACAAATCATGATATTACATCCAAGAGCCATGAATGGAAGGGAAGTTGCCATTAGCACCACTCTGCAAATGCTTGCATGAACCCTGGTGAAGGAGCACAGTCTTTGCAATTGCTATAGTAGATTCCTTTGGTAAAGGTTCTTGTTGTTTCCACTTGCACTTGGATCCAGTTTGCTTTCATACACATTTTGGTGGAACATCTAAAACAGCCATTTGAGCTGGTTTCCAAATGTGAAAGTTCACCTTTGGATCAAAGGCATGTAATTTTACTATAAAACTACTCAGCCGATCAGTCCTTGCCACCTAGCAGCATTTTTAGAATATTAATTCATTTATGTAATACGTATCCCACCTTTGCACTAAAAATAGTGCTCACTACAATAAAAATGGGTCAGATGAAATATGAAGTACTAACAAAACGTAGTTAAAACATACCAGTTAAAGCACAATTTAGAACATCTGTATTGGAATGATGCTGAAGTCATGCCAGTTTGCACTTGTACTTCATCCCAATATGACGACATATTAGCAAACAAGTACAGGAAGCTGCCTTGTACCAAAAGAAATCATAGGGCCAGCTAAGTCAGTATTGTCAGCAATCACTGACAGTGGTTAGCTAAACGTCTTTCCCAGCCTTTCCTTGAGATCTCGGGAACTGTTTTGGGGATGTTTTGCCTGGAAAGCATGCACTTTGTCACTCAGCTACAGTCATCCCCAAATTCTCCACTTCAGCGCCATCATCTTTAATGTTGCTTCCAGAACTATCTTTTTTTAACATTTCAAGGAATAGCTTCACTTAGGAAGGTCCAGATGAACACTCTAAACATAAGCATAGAGAAGAATGCCACAGTATTGTTGCAGCAACTCAGTTTGTGTATACACTAACTCGATTTGATCACCTTCAGAAGTGGGCAGAGACGCTGGTAAGAATTCATGTCATAGGGGCAACATTTATATGAAACACAATGGTTTATCTGTAGCTATTGCATGTAAGGCGTGTAATGTATCAACTGTGTAGCCCATTTTCTCATTACAACTCTTGCCTACAGAAGGATTTCTAAATTTTTATCATGGTGTGTTTTACTCCACAGCTTTGAACAAGTATCATAAACACCTTGGGGCTTTGTGCCTTGTAATACATATCAAATCAGTTTCCTTGAAAATAACATTCACCATGTGTGCCATCTGGGAGTTTAGAAGAGCAAGACAAATGTAGAATTTCTCTGTTTTATGTCCCTCTGACAGAGGTAAAGGCGAATATCCTACCAGTGTTAGTTCTTGTGACGATATTATCGTTATGTAAAGTGGGAAAGTGAACAAAAAGAGCTCATTACATATTGTGAACGTTTGCTGTGGAAAGGTGTACGCAAGGTCATACTGAGGTCTCATCTGATGTTTATTAAAGATTAGCAATCCAATTCTGTAGGAGCCCTCTGGCAATATTAAAGCATGATAAGCATTGCCTACATATGTCAGTAAGAAGCTGTTTCAGCTGCAAAATGTGCACTTGCTTTTGGCACGTGTCCTGCAAAACCACAGAGCATGGCATATTTAGGAGATTAGAGTTCATCTTTCTTCTTGCTACAATCTGAATAAAAGATACTTTTTCCTGAACTCTTTATTTACATTGGTTTATTTTTCTCTGCAGTTGGGAAACGACACTGTAGGGCTTTCTATTTTATCAATTCAAGCAAGCTCTGGCTTTATTTTAGCCTTTTTACAGTGGAATAACACATCCTCAAACTACAGATCACCTTGCCTCCAGATAGGTTTTACCTGTACATGAGACTGGAACTGCAAAGTCTCCGGGGGAAAATCGTGTTTTAAAAAAGTGTTATTTCACTGAAAATACTCCATATCTGCTGAACAACCATATTGCAGATATCATGGTAGGAAAGGGAGGGGAGGTAGTTCAGCTGTCCTAGCTACAAACTACTATACATTCAGTGCTTGGAAAATAAACTGTTGGCTTGTCCAGACAGGCCAAAAGCTTCAGGAGTTGTTACCTGTATTTATCAGGATTTTTAAATTAAAAATAATAATGTACCTCCTGTCTCAGTCTGGTTTTCATGAATTTTCAGAACCAGTCATGACTTTTTAAACCTGGGGCTAGCAAGCATTTTTTTTGTTTTCCCTTATGTTTGGAATTTCTAGTACAGGCAAAGTAAATGCCAGTGTTTCTCTCCTTTGTTTCAGTACCTCTCATCAGTGGCATCCCTAGGTTGGTTGGTGTCACCCGATGCAGTAATTCATGGTGCCATCCCTCATTGACCTCCTCCCATTTCACAACAGACAGAATCCTTAGTAATGCTTTCCTTTGCATTAATGTTACTATAAATCATAATTCCCATATAGCACTGAGTGTAATTCTAATAGTTATGACATAAACAACTAGCAAAATTAAGATTATACCTTCAAATTACAATATCATATGCACAAACTAAATGTATTTACATATGTGTGGTGAAGATTTGGTTAAAATGTGAAGTTCTGAAAGAAAATTTTAAATGTCAATTTTTGTTTTAAAAAATAAAAATTGAAATTTTGAAATTTGAATTTTAAAAAATTCTGGGGCCTCTCTTTTCTCTTCCCACTGAGCTTCACCCCATTCCTACTATCTTTTAAAGCATTTTAAAGGGAAGCAAATGAATACCATAGCCTACTGCAAAAAAAAGTAGGTGTTTGAGGAGCAGTGGTGTCACCTCCACTTAGGGTGCCACCTGATGTGGTCCACACCCCTGGCACCCTCCTAGTGATGCTACTGCCTCTCATACTCCTTGGTAGTCCCAGTGATGACAGGTTGAATCGGAGTGTGACTTTTACAAAGCCCCTTTCCTCTGATTTTCCTTCCCTCATTACATTTCCAGTTACCAGACAGAGCATTTCGCTGTCCCTCCGGTTCCCTGCTTTTCTTTCTTTCTTTCTTAACAATTGTGATGTTGAAGTAGTATAGCTTCAGCTATACTTTACTTTAGCACTCCAATAACTGCATTTTTAACAAAAAAAAATAATAATAATGTGCAAAACTGGCAATGTAGCTACCATGTAAGAAGTGGAGGTGGGTGTTGATTTCAGGGGTTGACAGGGAAAGAACGAAACCCTGCCCACAACACAGATACCTACTCTTCAAATAGAAAAAAAGAAAAGAGTGTGTGAAGCCCTGATGTATTTAGGGCATGACTGGATGTATGATCAGGAACAACCCATACAAAGTATGAAAAGCAGAATCAGAAGAGCCTGGCATTTACCAAAAGTGCCCATCTGGAGGAGCTTTATGCATACCTCCAGTTCTATAGCAAGACATTTTGCTGCTTCAGGCAGAACAGCAAATGGTGTCTCTGAATGCATAGTGCAACAAGGTCAAAGCTACCCAAGTTATTTTTTGCACTTGAAAGAGAAAATCCCACAAACTGCTCTCCCTACACTTTTCAGGAACAAAACAAGTTCAATTGTTTTCCTTGAAGACAGCCAGAATCGGCTGCCTGGAACAGCAGCCTCCAGTGCTGGCCCTGCCAAGGTTCAGGTACTCACCAGCACTCATAGAATTGCTTGTGGGATGTCACATATGGGGACAATATTCCCAGCCATGATTAATGCTATTGTGGCAGGCTCTCCCCCACCCAGTTTTAAAATTTGTTGCTGTTGTGTACCTTCAAGTAATTTCTGACTTCTGGCAATACTTTTCTGAACTTCTTATGGCGTTTTCTTGGCAAGATTTTTTCAGAGGAGTATTGCTGTTGCTTTCGCCTGAGGCTGAGAGAATGAGGAAATTATCAGACACAGACAAGATAGGGATGGGATCGCTCTCCTGTCCTTATCCCATCCATGACAGATCCTGTCATTATCCTGTCATTGCAGTGGCTTTGCATCAACACAAACTCCTGTTAATGCAAAATGCTGGGCAATACCAGTTCAATGACAAGACAATGACAGGATCTGCACGACATCATGAAAGGCTTTCATGAGATCCCTGTCACTCACACTTTTCGGATGGGATAATGTCCAGATAAACACAACCTGTTTGAAAGTCTTTTCCACAATCCCTTGGGAAGGACGGCATAGGGATGACTTGCCCAAGGTCCAGTGGGTTTCATGGCCAAGCTGGAAATTGAACCCTGATCTTCAGAGTTGTAGTTAACAATCAAACCACTGTGTCATGCTGGCTCTCTAGGGACAATTCCATCATGGCATTTGGATGACTATCAGTTGAATCTGACACACATACAGAGAGAGAACACTGGAAGAGTGGCTCGTTCATAAGCACAATAATTATCCTTGTTTTCATCTTCCTTCACTTTATCAGGTAACCTTATTCATTTGTACAGGTTGTGTACCCCTTACCCAAAATATTTGGGACCAGAAGTGTTTGGATTTTGGACTATTCGCATATACATAATGAGGTACCATATCTTAAAAGACAGGAACCATGTTTAAACATAAAATTCATTTATGTTTTATATGCATCTTATACACATAGCCTGGATCTAATTTTATATATTTTTTAAATAAAATTTTGTGCATGAAACAAAGTTTGTATGCATTGAACCATCAGAAAGCAAAGGTGTCACTATCTCAACCACCCATGGAAAAGGTTTTGGAATCTGGAGGGGTTTTTTTTTGGGGGGGGGGGATTTCAGATCTTCAGAGAAAGGATACTTAACCTTTAAGTTAAGTATCCAGCCATATGCATTTATAAAATAACACATTGAATGTTTAAAACACCCCACATATACTATCTCATTAGACTGAGGAGGATATGGACTTTAACTTGGCACCTGATTTCACATCCCTAGAGCCTCTCCAATACCCACACTTATGTCCAGTTTTATTTTGAAATATGTTTTCATGTTTAGAAGATAGCAAGCAGTGTGGTTTTTGCTATCTAATCACCATTCCCCTGGAAGTAAAAATTGGAAGTGGAGATCCAGGCATTTCTGGGGTCATTTATTTCATTTTTGTGTATGTTTTGGACATTTTCTGCCATTTCCAGGCCTGCATGTGTGGCTTGTGGAGGATGTTGAGGTTTAAAATGTAGACCACCTAAATCTGCAGTGTATATTCTCACAACAACCCTCTTGTAGCCATGACCCCAAGAAAGAATAATGGTTTGCCTTAAAGCCCCTGAATTTTGGTGGCTGAAATAAGATCCTCATTGGAGATTACTCAGTCCGCAGCTGGAGGTTTTGTTACTATACCCTCTACCTTCTCTCAAAAGCCTTGTTCAGACTTTCTTCATCATGTGAATGTGTGAAGGCTGGGGAGAGAGCCAGCAGGCACAAGCCCACTTCCCCCCTTTCCCCACACATTCTGTTTATATGCTGAGAACTGGCATGTTTCCTGCACTGGCCTTTCGGAGTATTGCATTCACTCTCACATTTTAAATGTCTTAGGAACAACTAAGAAACAAAAGGATATATAAATTATATAGCTCTCCCATGTGCATGACATTCTGCTTCCCATCTGTCAAAGAGAGAGCCCAAAGACTGTCACGGTGTCAGCAAATTGAGCATAAAATTCAAGCTGGTTGGAAGTTCCAAGCAAGGAAAAAAAGGAAGGAGTAAAAAGAGAAGTCTTTTGAGGACAAAATGACCCTTAGGCATGGAAAAACAACAGTCCCTCAGCTGACCTCACAGTAAACTCTTATGTCAGGACACCAAAGGATGAAGTCACTAAGATCAGACAGCTTGATCCCTAGTTGTTTCAGCCTAAAAAGACTGTATGTGGGATTTTACATTTTATTTCAGTGCAAACTATTTAAAAAAAACTGGTAACATGCACAACAGATGAATTTAGGGCCTTATAACTAACAAAATCATGCCAGCTTGGAAGTCGTATTAAGCAAGATGGTAGGGTAGCAGAGTCACTGATTGGTGTGACAACCTCTGCCATCCTAGGCTGCATTTACAATGCAGAATTAATGCAGTTCAACACCACTTTAGCTGTCATGGCTCAGTGCTATGCAGTAGCAGAACATGTTACAAACCATCCTGGGCATAAAATACTGTATGAAAACACTGAAATTCTGGACCATGCCAACAACTATCATGTCAGGATGCACAGAGAAGCCATTGAAATCCACAAACACCTGGACAATTTCAACAGGAAAGAGAAAACCCTTAAAGTAAACAAGGTTTGGCTACCAATCCTGAAAAATGGCAAGATGAAGATGCCAGCCACAACTGCTGGTGAAACATCAGGAAGAAACTCTTCTAGAACATGGCCACATAGCCCAAAAACCACACAAAAAACTCTGTTGTTTCTCTTTCCAAACTTCCTTTGTAGTTTTTTTTTCTAGTTCAAGGACCGCTGTTCTGAAGTCTGGATCCACTTATGTTAAGCTACAATTCAAGGACACTGTGATTATCAAAATCAATAATAGTCATATGTAGTTTTCCATGTCACATTGCTTCTATCCTTTAGCCTCTGCTTTCTTTTCTTCCTTCAGGAATCTGAGGAGTTATCCAGACTCCAGAACTGTGGTATTTCATTTGGAAACTCACACAGGGGACATTGTATTATCTTTTTCAGAATTCACATTGCACATGCCTAGTTCTGATCAATCAAACCCATCTTCCCCTCATAACTAGGACTATTTTCTTCTGGACTAATTCATGAACATAGTGAAATGGGGTAAACTGACATATAGCAGTCAGAAAAGGAGGTGGGGACATACAGGTCCTTTGGTTTCCCTTATATTGAGGAAAGACAAGAAGTTGCACAATACTGCAATCTTAGTGAAGCTCTAAGAGAAGATTTTACCAGACATTTCCCACACTCTTAAGACATGTATTTACATCCTAGAAGTTGAGATTCTGTAGGCAAAAAAACCCCTCTTGCTTCTACAGTCACTTGGAATCTCAAGATCAGACAAACCTATTACTATTGGTTTTTAACAACAACCCAGTATTCCAATACAAAATAACAGGTTTCTCCTTAAAAAGCACATTATTATTGAGTGAGTGGATGTCTTTACAACCATCAGTAAGCCTATCACTGTGATTTTGCCTACCAGATTGTTTGATAGGACAGATAGTCATGTAAGACCTGACAAAAACACCTTCATATTTCTAACTAAATTTGGATTTTTCTTCCCTGAATGGTCAGTTTACTTCCAGGGATGGTACCTGAGGCTTGGACTCTGGGGTGAGAAACAAGCAGTTGGGGTTGTTGGAGAAGAACGGGTCTGTGGTGTTGCTGAATTTAGTTGAACATGGGCATGTGGTGCAGAGTTTGCCAAATATCCTGCCTGTTGATATGGTTGTACTAGCTTCTAGACCCTGCAATTCTGTTTGGAAAGAAAACAAATAGTACACTGTTAAGTCTACATGGTGCATGTATCCAAAGGAAAATAAACCCTCTTGCATTAACTCTGGAATTTTTCTCTGGTTGGGGAAATTGGGACGACATGACAAACAATATTTAAAAGCATTTGGGTAATGGCCCTTAGCTATTCACATAGATTTTTTATTATTATTGTGAAGTAGCCTAAGTGGAACAGTGATGCCCTTTAATTGCTCTGAGTAGCTGTGGCAACATTAGAGTTATGAAGTGTTTTAGCAAAAATGCAAATGACATGTTTTTAGAGGGCAATCCCTTTAATTTTAAATAGTGGCTGCTTTCAGCATCCAAATGTGGCAGTGTTATAAATTGTGCACTGCTGTTTAAGTCAGAATAAGGAAGACAGGATGTTGCATTAATTATCACAATTGGTTCATTCATTGTAGCATCATAATTTTTAACCAATGGCATGGAGGAACTGGTTTTGTCCTGCCACAGAACTAGTAGACAGTCCAAGTGTCCCCAAAGTACTTATTAGCAGAATGAGAAAAAAAGTCTCACTACACAGTTATTATAGAAAACAACAAACTTGAATTCTACATATACAGTCTGTATTAAATCTGATGGCATAGGTTCCACTAACATGAGTAGAGATGAGTTGTCAGAGCATGTCAAGAGATTTTAGAATAGTAAACCCATGCTAACAGCTGCAAATGAGCCAAGCCTTGGAAAAGAAATTAAAATATACCGAGTTTAGAAAAGTTGCTTTTCTTGGACTCCAACCCCCAGAATTCCCCAAGGGCTGGATGGGGGAATTTCAGAAGATCTACTCCAGAAAGTACTCTCCCCAGGCTGTGCAGCAGATTCATCATTTTGATCATGCATCATACTGTCCTGTTTGAAAATGGTTCTGGGGAGTGGTATCCCCAAAAACCAGGATGGGTAGGGACTAGAAAGATTAATCACAGTTGGATATGGGAGAATATCAGTCCAAAGGGAATTTGGCATGAGGCTATCTTCAATTTGCAAAGCTCTTTCTTGTCCAGCATAGCAGTTGTATGAGACAGTGGGTTATATTGTCAAGGCCTGATGGTTTAATTGGTCCCTTTTTCTGAAACCAGTCCCACTCCTTTTCTATTAAGGCCTAGAGGGTTGTGGCAGAATTTCTGGATGAGGGATTTTGGAGAAGTAAAGAGATTTTACAATTTTAGTATAGTATTCATGATCATCATCCAGAAGTGTATATCAAATAACATCCTGCAGATGGAACTGTTTATACACATATTTATCCTATGTTACCCTTGCTTCTCCTTTCCCTAATCTGTGGTCCTTATTGTTCCCCTTCCAGTCTACATTTTCATTGTCATGTCTTTAGTGGCAGTGAATTGTCTTTTGCTTATGTCTCACTGTTCTGCAAAATAGTGATATAACACAGCCCACCGCAAAATCTAATTGATCACAATGATGGTGTACTATGGCAAGAGGATTTTGTAATGATAAACTGACAGATCTTTGTGCTGTACACAGCACCTTGCTGAGTCACAACTAAGAATGTGAATGTGGTTGCTTTCTTCCTGTTGTTGTTGTATGCCCTCAAGTAGTTTCTGATTTATGGCAAACCTATCATAGGGTTTTCTTGGCAAGATTTGTTCAGAGATTTGCCTTTGCCTTCATCTGAGCCTGACAGGGTATGACTTGCCCAAGTTCACCCAGCAGGTTTCCATGGCTGAGTGGGGATTTGAATCCTGGTCTACTGAGCCATAGTATAACATTCTAACCACTGGCTTTCTTCTACCCTTCCCAAATATTGCTACTTCCTTCATATGTATATTGTCACCAAGAAACAAGAGTCCAGTCATGATCTCCTCCCTTGAATATGGAGGATTCTGGAGACAAGAATAATTATGATTGAACACACACCTTTAATTATTCTAAGAAGTATAGAATGCTAATCTTAAATGAAACAAAAAATACTTTAGCTTTGACAATGAGACAACACACCTACTAACTACAGGGGCAATGACTGCCTTGTTTTTGTTGGCAGTATGCAAGTTTAGCATCAGACAGAATGGTGTGGCTGTCTCAAATGGCAGATGTCTGGGGAACTGCTGGAAGAGGCGTTCTTTTAGACTGAAGAGTGGGATTAAAATATTATTACTGCTGCTACTATGACCACTAATGCTAGACTGGTGGCTTCCATATCTGTTGGGTGGTGAGTTTTAAAACCTCTGGGTTTTAGACTGAAATCTGAACCAAATTTGAAAAGAGGTGAATTTTTAAAGGAGCTGAGGCTCAACACCCTAAATAGTTCCTCTAAATTTAAAATTAAACCTGGACTAGTGGATTTGCCATCCCATTGACATGAAAGCTATCAGCTGCCACTGCTGATGCTAATATTAATACTGATTTTTTTAAAAAAATGTTGTTATGCAAGAAATTGCCTTATACTGAGACATACTATGATAGATGTTGGTTAGTACTGTTTTCTGCATTGGATGATAGATTTTAGGCAATGGTGTTTCCCAGCTCTCCTTTAAGCCCATTCATACAACAAAAATATAACACTATTTTCCTCGTTAACTGTTGTGGCTATATCCTGTGGAATTCTGGGGCTTGTAAGCCCCAGTGTCAGAGGCACTAGAGGGGTTTTTATTATTATTTTGACTGAGAATGCCCCTCCTTAAACTGCCAATTCCAGGATTCCTTGGGATGTTGACAGGGTAGTTAAAATAGAATCAATGCACAATATTTTTTTCGTGTGAATGGACCCCTAGAAACAGCAAGGATTGGATCTGAGCCTCCTGTATGCAAAGCAGGTACTCTTTCAGCAATCTATAGCCGCTTTAGTGCTTTTTGTCTTGCTGCCTATCAACATTTAAATCATTGTACTGCACCTCCAACATTTGTATTTGCATATGAAGTTCTGTAAATCTCACTGAGCAGAAAGCTAAACCAATAAAATATTTCTGTTAGCAACCTATAGTTTTCAATGAAACCATGCAATAAATCAAACCTGCTATTTGCCTGTCAGATATCAAATGCCCCTTAATATGTTTTTGTGCTTATGTATAATTTGTTTTTTCTCTTTCAATTTAGGCACTACAAGGCCTCATAAGGAGGGGGAAGTCCCTGGTGTGGATTATATTTTCATCACTGTTGAAGATTTTATGGAACTAGAGAAAAGTGGTGCTCTTTTAGAAAGTGGAACATATGAAGGTAAGTGTATTTTTACTGCTTTTCTATAAGTGCCTTAGGATTTTTTTCCAACTGTGTCATAGGATGCATTATCTTGAAATTATGAAAAATGGGATAGCAATGAGGAAAGAGTTTGGTATGTATATGAACAAAAAGCTACACGCAAATTGATTTACTATAATCAGAAGGCATCATTTAACCAATTGAGAGGAAGAGAGAATAACAAGTAAAAGCCAAACCAGTCACTGGCCTGCAAAGCTAGAGGATCTTGAAGTGGAACAGCATCATGTTTTTAATTGTTTGAAATGCGTTTCACTTTATTATACCATACACTTGATCATTGATTAACTTTCTCATTCAGCACATCTCATGGAAAGAAACTGAATGAAAATGCTCTATTGGGGTCAACATTTCACCCCCCTCATTCACACACAGTTCTACCACATCTTTTTACACATGTGATGGCTCTGCAAATTTCATTGTACACTGAGGCTGAATTGACAATTTTAGAATAAGAAAAGAAAGTTTGGTAATGTCAAACATTCTTTTTTTCAAAACTTAAAAAATTATGTAGAAAAAATATCTATTGCTTTGACTAACTGGCACAAATACAGTAGATGGGGAATTTCAGTAATATGTGGATTCACAGTATCTGCTTCCGAGGTAAACTGTCAGCTTAAGGACTCCTCTAAAGTTACTGTTGATTTCCGATATGTCAACCTTGTTCAACATCACAAAAACATGTGTGTGAAAAGAAAATATGTTGTAAGCTATTGAAACAGAAAAAGATCCAAACTATTCCAAAAGTTGTACAACTTGAGGTAAAAGTACATTGGAATTTGAAAATTAGTATTTAAATATGTTCAATATGCTGTAAAGCAGAGCAGAACTGGTGGGGGGGGGGGGATACTGTCTTGAACTACTCTCCGATTCCCCTGCCATTATGGTCACTGTAGCATTACCTGTAGCAGTCAAGGTAATGGCAGTTCTATTCTCTGATATAAAGTATTATAAAGGTTAGTGTGCTGATACACAGATATGCCTTTTGACAAGCACTTTGATCAGTGCAGACTTTTCATCCTGAATTCTGTTCTTTTGTATGAACATCTTTCCTCCCATGTTTATGGTGGCAACACAATGAGAGCCCATTTTCTAGAATCTGGATTGCACTGTAATGTACTCTAAATTTTGGAAACCTGCCCAAAAGCTATAATGAAAATCAGAGGGTGGAATGAAACACTTTATTAAACACTGCATGTGTCCTGAAGACTTGCACTGCATGTGTCCTGAAGACCTAGGACAACAAATACTCCTGGAGAGCTGGGACAGGGTATGGAAGAAAAACTTAAAGTTTACTAAATGTGCCCAGCTAATTGAAAACTACTATAAAGTACTTTATAGATTGGCGTCTTTCACCTGCTCAATTGGCGAAGATGAAGAATAATAAGGATGACAAATGTTGGAAATGAGGACAGAATAATGCTTCCTTCTACCACATGTGGTGGATTTGCGATGAGGCAAGAAAAATTTGGGGAAAGATCCACCTAAAACTTCAGATGGTACTTCAAATAAACCTTGAAAAGGAACCGAAATTATACTTACTGAATATTATGGAAGATTTAAAAGGAAAACTTAACAAGGAAGAAATAGATATCATTTTTTATTTGGTTACAGCGGCACACTTAAAATATGTGAGAACTCAAAAAGGTGAAAACGAACATATGTTGGAGGACTGGATGATAAAAATCAGGGAACCTATGGTGATGGATAAAATAATGATGGAAATTAAGGACCTATCGGAACAAAATTCCCAAAGAAAATGGAGAAAAGTAACTAAACTCTGGGTTTAAACCTTAGAGGGAATGAATAGTATTATTTATTATCTGCTGAAACAAAGTTTTTTTTCTCTTGTTGATTACTTTATAAGAGGAGCTATAAAAGGGTAAAAGGGCAAAAGAATAATAAGACAAGCTTTGTAGATTGTAAAAACCATTAAATAACTGGCAGCCTAAAAGGCCAAGGTTAACAAAATATGAAAGCATATCTTAAAAGAATAAGAATTGTATATGGGGAAGGGAATAAGTTATTTCTTGAAAAGGAACTCTGGAGGGTACAGTTATCTCTTTATTCTACTTATCCTTTTCATATACAGTATGGGTAATAGAGGTGAAAGTCGGCAAAATGCAGTCAATATTTTTCTTTCTTTTTTTAAGCGTGTAAACTCTGCATCGTGGAAAAAGAAATCTAGCAACATAAATAATGTGTTAAGCAACAGAACATAAGAATTTCAAAATATGTAAGACATCTCTACTTTCTTTTTAATAAAAAAGATTAAATAAAAAGACTTACACATAAAATGGGTGCAATATTTTTCATTAGGTCAGAGTGCCTTTGACTGTATTGACAATATGGCCCTCCAACACTACTTTTCTCCTAAGATCATCTAAGTGCAGAAGAATTGTTGTTTTGTTTTTGTTTTTTCAATTCTATTAGGAGCACCTAGATATTTCTACTGGGATTTCTGGGATAGGAGTGGTAAAGGCCTCTCCGGACCCTCAGTGATCCTGTGTCCATCCTTGTTATACATTAGCTATGGACAAACAATGATCTTTAGGGAGATTACTAGTATGGAAAGCTTTCACTTCTATGAGCCCTAGACCTCATTTTGGGAGGGGAGGCAACATATTTGCAACTCTCAGTCCTCCCCCAACCCTCGAGACAAAAAAATTGTGCATCCTTGCACTAAATACTGTTGAAGAAACACTGAAAGCTAAAGGAACCTGGACCTGAACCAGGGGTGGACAACTCTGGAAAGTGGTGTTAGCCCCAAGGAGACCTTTGAGGGCTGCACCTGCTCCTGCAACAACAGCAATAACAAAAATTGCTCCACAAACACCTCTAAAGGATATGAAGGCATTTGTTTGGGTTTTAAAAGAAAAAACCCTCAGGCCTAGGGAAGAAATTTGCTAAGAAAACCCCATGATAGGTGATAGCATCACCATAAGTTGGAAATGACTTGAAGGAACACAACAAGAACAACAACAAGAGGACAAGATTATGCCTTTTTGTCTTTAGGAGTTACAAATTCCTGTTCTGCTGCTCTCTACAGGGAAGAAATAGTAGAATGCTTCAAAAGAAAAGAATTGTATTAGTGAATAATTAAACTTTATGCACACAGACACAATACACAGGTTGACTTATTGTCGATTATATATGGTAGGTACTGTTGTGGTAGCCAAGATATTTCCCATTATTTGACATAGTTCAATAAAAAGTAACTGTTACTTGCATCTATAGAACAAGAAAAGGGAATACAGTGTGGGGATAGGAATGTAGAGACACACTCTTTTTTTACTCTTACCTCACTCCATCTCTCATCATCCCATAGCTCCCAGCCTTCATTGTAAATAAGTTTCCTTGATTTCTTAGTTTATGAACTCACTTAAAATCAGATTTCTCCAGTTAGTGTGTAATGGGATGTAACTGTATTACAATCCAAGGTGGGTTGTATTTTTGCTTTTTTTGTGTGTGTGCGCACACAAAAGTAATTGCGTCTGTACCTGTGGTCACAGCTATATATCACTTTATATCTACCTCACAAGAATGGCTACTCTTCAAAATCTGTGATTGCATTGTAAAAGCTGACAAAATCCAATTACAGTAATAAGCAAATAATTCACAGTTCAGTAGGACACCATAGAACCACTGGTCAGCACCATTGTTAAAGAATAAGCTCAACTCTGTGATTGAAATAAATTGAAATTCATAGTTCATATTGGTTGGATCATACCCATTATAATTTGCTAGGTCTCCAGTACTTACCATCAGCCATGACAATAATACACTTTTTGTTATTTGTTCACTATGTATTCATGCGCTGTACTGGAAAAAAAAAAGGTGAAATTAAAATGTAATTATCCTTTTCTCTGTTTTCCTCCAACCTCTAGAGAGAAAACTTATCAATCTTGTTTGTACTATCAAACTACAAAGGTGACTTTCACAAATATCTGGTGTGCATTTTCAGACTTCCTCATTTCAGAGATTATTTGATAGATGGTTCTGAAATCTGCTTCAGGTGCATTTTATCTACTGTATAAATATTGATTGCCTTAATAATTGGCATTCTGTCTTCCCGCTTCTTAAGAAGATATGTCTCTCTAATGAGCTTTGAGGCATGGAAGAGCTTAATTCAATTAGAGCAATATTGACATATTACTAAAAGGGCCTTGTAGTGTTGTCACTCCTACATGTGATTCACTATACAAACATTTTCAGCAGTTGGGCAAAATGGTCACAGTCCACTGGAGAACTCTGTTGCAGGAGGCCCACTAAAATGCATGTTTTGAAAAAGGACATGGATACTTCTGTGGAGCTCCTATTCATTTAAGTGTATGTTTGCAGCGTGAGTTGAATGAAGCAGTTGTTCGAAGAGATTTTCACTGGCAAAAGCTATACAAGAGTATATGACAGTAAGAAGATGCTTCCCGACACTGGAACGGGTTTAATTACAAATTGTGTAATTGGATTATTAATTGAGATAAAGCAATGTCCAATGTGCATTTCATCTGTGGGTGTAACTCCTGTTTGGCTGTTTAACTGTGGTATTTGGCTGGAAGAATAAAAATGAGGTTTAGCTGCCCTTGTTTTTTAACTGGATCAAAGTGTAGCAGAATTACTTGATAAATTTGTTCAGAAATGCAGAGCAAGTAAACTGGCACCTTTTATCAGATCAACTGATTATCTGAAATGCTGCTGGAAAGTTTGCCACAGCTCATTCTTTTTAAGAACTGATATTCAGAGTAGAACAAAAACTAGGATATTGGTGTTAAATAAGACTGTAAAGCTTTGTTTCTTGCATCTGTATACGCAAGTGAGAATTTTAAATATTTTCTTCCCTCTGGGAAGATTTTTCACTATTTTTTTCTCATTGCAAGGTTTCTTCATATATATATATATATATATATATATATATATATATATATGTCAATGTTTTTCTCCCAAAACCTCCCATGCAAAATATTTAATATGAAAATGTGGAAGGGAAAGAACCCCACAACTATTTGATGGACCTTTTTTTCATCAGTACAGTATGTGGAAATACTCTGTCTTGTAAAGGATAAGAAAAATGTCTTACATCCCTAAAGCTAAGCTCACACATTTTTTCTTCTCAAGAATTGATACGCTAAGCAGAGTTTCATTCCTGTAATGCTGATCTAACCATCCAGAGACGTGTGTGGCAGAAAAATGCATAAATGGGAGGTGTTCTTTCTATGTTAAATCCCACTTCCACTTTAAATTGCTAGAATTGTTCATCTAAATTACAGGGATGACCAAAACAAAAACTTACTTTCCTAGTATATGAGGGCTGTTGGATCTTGGGGACAAGAATTCCAGCCACAAGTCTGCCAGTTCAGTGATTTGGATTATATTGCTTTTCAAACTGCTGATGTGGTCAGTGTGCCTCTGCATGCAGCTGGTTTTCATTTTCCTAGGATGCCCACTGTAAGAAGGGGTGACTGATCAGTGTTCAAGCCTTACCTCCTGAGGTATCCTACTAGCAAGTTCTGTTTCCTTTGAAACCTTTTCTTCACATCTCTTTCTAATTTTTGCTTGGCTGCTGGGGGCCATCTGGTACCTCTAACAATGTCAGATTTGACCCATTGCCCGTAATACCCTCCCTAAGGCATAAATGAGACTTAGATTTACTGGAAAATGTTGCTCAATTTGAAACCTAATGGCAAGGCAACAGTTTCTGATAAGATAAAATATTCTTTAGGAATTCTCTAGGAGAGATTTTGCGTGGGAGGGAAAGAAAATTTCTTAGAGGCAGGGAATCACATCTTTACTAATGTTTGCCTAAAGAAGTGGCTCCCAACGTTTGGTCTTCCAGATGATTTGGCCTTCAGTTGTTTTAATTTCTGGCTTTTGACCAAATTGGCTGCAGATTCTAGGAACTGTAAATAGATGGATTAATATTCTAATCCTTAGCATAACAAAGTTTTCAGTATTAACTTAACCATCATGTTAGCTTAGATACAAGTAATGTGATATCTTTGAAAGAGGAATGAGTGCAATCAGCCCTCCACATTTGCGGATTTGACTTTTTCAAATGGGATTATTTGCAGATTTGATTAATATGTTATGTCTTGGAATCTCTAGGTCCTCCAACACATTCTGCTTGAAGCTGACCATTGAGTTGCACAGGAGGTCCAAGAGATTTCTATAGAAAACACTTCTCTAGGCATTTGTACGTCCTGCAGCATGATTCTATGGTCAACTGCTGGTAGATGTTGAGAATAGAGTTGTATTGGAGGACCTAGAGATTCCTAGAAAGGTGTTGTGTCAGGTTAAAAAAAGTGGTTATTTTTTGTGTTATTTCCAATTTCACTGGAGTACTGTGTCCTTAACTCTTGTAAATATATGTATGTTTTAATGTTCAGGGAGATGGTTATGTTTGATTTTTAAGTGAAGAAAGAAAAGATAAAATGGGGTTTCTTTCTCTCTCTCTCTCTCTCTCTCTCACACACACACACACACACACACATGCACACATGCCAACGCATAGAGAGAGACAGTTTGGTAATGAGTAATATCGTATATACTCAACTATAAGTCGACCTTATGTATAAATCAAGGTCAGGTTTGGGGGTCAAAATTTTGCCATGACCCATGGATAGGCTGAGGGTAAAACTTGGAGGTGTGTGTATGTGTGCATATGACAAGAGCCTCATTGAGGCTTTTTGCTTCATTGTTTCAGCTTTCCTTTCAGCTAGGCACACAGGCAGGAGAGGGACTCTTAAGCAAACAGTAGTATCAATCAATCACCCAGGACTCTTTCTGCTTGGCTCCAGGGAGAAATAAACTCCTCTCTGCACCGCATGGGGAAATCTGAAAGAGATGCTATCACATTACCATAGTGACCCATAAATACATCAGCCTGGGATTTTTGGGTCAATTTTTGAGCATAAAGTTTTAGATTTATAGACGAGTATATACAGTAGATCTTTAGGTCTTTTCTGCTGCAGTTCTAATTTGGAGTTCTAATTTACAGCTGCCTTGAAATCTCTCTTAACATTTCAAGACCTGATAACTGATCTCAGGGAGTTAATGGCACTTCTAGTTACATATGGCATATTTTACTCCTTCATATTTTTGACTCAGATGAAAGCATTAAGTCTCTCAGTAACGGTGTTTCCATTGTGATTCAGATGCTTCTCTTCCATTCCTGGCTATTGTTTCCAAAACATTTAAATGAGAATATGAGGATAGTGAAGGCTGAATGAAAGCTGGTGTTGGGGGAGAGTAGGAGTGAGACACAGAGAGTTAAAGTTTATGTTTTCATAAGACTTTAGTGTTAAAAGGGCACTTCTGTAGTAACCATGTGGGAACCCGCTATGAAGCTGAGCACATGTAATGAGCTAGGCAGCATGCTTAAGGACATGAGATATCTCACATAAGATTGCCAGATTCTAGATGCTGTAGAATCACATGAGAGAGCAGAAAGGAAGACAAATCAATAATTTCTGAACAGCAGCTGGCAAGGCTAAGTAGTAGGCAGCTGTCAGAGGTCAGCCAAGAATGTGACCCTGAGATTCAGAACACAAGTACAAAGCTAGGAATCATTGCTGAAGGACACACAAGATCCTGGAAGACCTCAGGCAAGCTTCTGATCCTCAGAGAAAGCACTTTATAGTCCTTCAGCAGGGGACTCCAATAACCAACCTCTATCGATGCAGCTAGTCCAAAGACTCAGAATATCTCACTGTTGGGTAATGTACCAAGCTGTCACTCACCACAGAAAGCAACTGCACAACAAAACTTGAACTTCTTTGTTTTAGTCCAATAAATCCCCAACACCAACAGGCTGAGGACCATGCAAAACTGTCATGGGAATCAGCATTTTAACAAAGATACCTTATTTACTAAAGCCAAATACAGTCTCTCCCTCCATATTCATGGGGATTGGTGGAATGATAGATTCCAGTCATTGCAACTAATGTGACTGCTGAGCCAAAAGGGTGGAGCAGAGGTTGGACAGCTACCATAAGAACAATTTAAAAATAGGTAGGGATGACTTCATTGGCCTGTTACAGACAGCCAAAATAAAGCTGCTTCGAGTCACAGTGGAGGTATGGTGTTTCAATGATGCATGCATCCTAAGAGTCCAGAAGCCACACCAAAGTCACACTCCAGTCCTTAGGGCTGGAGCATGGCTTTGGTGCGACTTCTGGACTCTTAGGACGCATGCATCATTGAAACACCGTACCTCCACAGTGACTCGAAGCAGCTTTATTTTGGCTGTCTGTAACAGGCCATAATTATTATGGGACCCATATAATTCTACTACAGCCTTCCTGATAATTACTAGAACCAGATTTGAGAATTCTTCAAATAATTATCTGGTGAAATAAAAGCCTTGTTAGTTAGAAACAAGATGAAACATATGGGAAATGCATGCTTCACATCAAGATATATGTTCAAGCACTGTAAAGAATTTGAGCAGAATGTGATTCCAAATGACAACGCTGTTTTTCCCCATTGGCTATCCAGTAAGGCATAGCAGTTAACTATTGATACATTGAATGATAAAGGGTCTAGGGCTTTTTTCTGTGCTGCCATGGTCTATCACTGGCTTGTCAGAACCAGAAAAATAACTGGAAGAGGTGAAAGAGGACACTATTGCCAGTCCTAAAACCTATAACGATTAAGGAGAGCAGTAGTCTAACAATGCCCTCCAACCTCTGCTCTGCTCAGGAATTTTTCAGACGTATGGGGTCCAGTTTGTAACCTAACTGGTCCTCTTGCATCAGGCTGAGCTCCTCCAAGGAGCAGAAGTTTTCAAGCATCAGTTGACCCATCTTACTGATCACTGATTTTGCATTCCCTGATTCCTAGCAGTTGCACCCTCTGGTTCCTAACACTTCATGCTACTCAGCTCAAACTGGTGTCCCAATCACACTACACAACTATAATGCAATATTCCACTTTAACTGCCAGCATAGTATCCCATGGAATCTTATACACAGAAGTTTAGGGAGGGACATTTAGAATTCTCTTGTGCCTTACCAAACTACAGACCCCAGGAGTCCATAGAATGGAACCAGGAAAGTTAACTGGAATAATAGTAGCACTATAATTGTGTAGTGTTGAATGGGCCTCAGCATTTTTGCATTTCAAAAAAGTTATTTTGTGCAGAAAAGTATTCTGCACAAAATGACCTTCCTGAAATTTTCTGCAATAGGTCCCCAAATCTGGGGAAAAGAGTATAAAAAATGAAGACAAACTCTCTTAATCATGCTCAATGGGGGGAAACAGATTTTTGTACATTCTCACATGTGAGAATTACATAAGCAAAGATATACATCCCTAGACAAAAGCAAGGCAGCTGCATCTTATGACAGCATCCAGACAAGTGTTCAAACTTATGTTTCCAGTTGTTGTTGTTGTTGTTGTTGTTGTTAACTACCCTCAAATTGACCTTGACTCATGGTGATCCTGTAAATGAGACATTTCTAGTACCTCCTATCCTCTACCAAACTGCTCAGATCCTATAGTGTGGCTTCCCTGATTTCAGTCTAGCCATCTAGCATGTGGTCGTTCCCTCTTTCTATTGCCTTCCACCTTTCCTAGCATCATTGCCTTTTCTAATGAGTCCTTCCTTCTCTTAGCCTGTCTGATGAAAGAAAGCAGGACCAGCAATGCAACTCCAACCTGCCAATCGAGTTCTGGCAAACTCACAAACCTTAAGGGACCCCAATGTGAAAACTTCTTTTTGCCACCACTTCTCTCCTTCAGCCACATACTCTAAATACTCATATCTACCACAGTCCTAAAGGCTATTGGTTCCCTTGACTTTCCTGCATGCCAGTACTCTAACTATGATCCCCTTTGCCACCTCCTTTTTCCTCACTGCCCCATGCAGCCCCCTTTTCTCTCACTACTCCATTGGATCTTCCCACTGTCCACAGGGGATCAGTGGCCTATAGCAATCCAGCAATATGAAGTTCTGTGTTCCCCTTCTCTGTTGTAATGAGACAGTTGTGATACACATCCCCTGTTGACAGCCACTGTTGGCTTGCATCCCTGCATCTTTTTTATTCTGCTTACCCTATGGGAAAACACATTGCAGATTGTGGGTCATTAATGATCACAATATAGAATAGTCCATTGTTTATCATTGTTATTTTTCCTGCCATGTTGATATTATTTCATATTTTACTGGCCTTCACTTTGGGTATTTGTAATAAAAATGTGTGCTATCCCATTTTTAACTGAATGAATAAAAAGGGCATACTTATTTGCACAGATTAATCTGGAAGTAGTAAAGGGGAGAATGTAATGAAACCTGATTTTAAAACTGCTCTCCTGTTTTAGTAATTAATTTGTGTTGCCTATTTTCAGAGGAGATAGCCATCTCAATCTGTCCCAAATAAGAAGGAGATCAGGCAAGGAATAATGTAGAAGGACCTTTAAGACTAAGTAGTTTGTTTCTATACCTGCTTTCATTGATTTCAGTCCACTTCTTCAGATGCACTGATGGTATGTATATTAACAGTGACTGATGGTATTCATGTTAAAGCCATATGTATATTAACAGTACCATGGTTATAGGTATGAAATCAGACCTGTTTAGTCCATGATTCTGTCCCCACAGTGCCCAAACAGATGCCCCAGTACAAACCCCACAAACAGGACCAGAAGCAATGGAGACCTCCAGCTTATGGTCTTCTGTGATTCAGGGACATTCATAAGTATTTCAAAGTCATGGTACTCTGATAATAGAAATACAGTCAGCTCTCTTCTTCTGTGGGTTTGCCATCCATGGATTGACTCAGCCATGGATGGCTCCGGCCCATTCTCCCCAATGGTGGCATGTGCATATGGCTGTGCCGCCATCGGGAACAACAGGACTTGAGGTGCTGCAGATTTTGATATCTGCGGTGGTGGGGGGATCCAGAAAGCAAGCCCATGGATATGAAGAGCTGACTGTAATAGATACCCATCATAACTAGTAGCCAGGGACAGACTTGTCTTCCCTGAATTTTTTAAATTCTCTTTTCTAGCCATCCAGATTGGTGGTGGTTGCTATATTTTGTGCTGCATAATTAAAATGCTATGCATAGTTAAAATTCCAAAGTTTTAACGCATTATATACCATGCGAAAACATGCTTCTTTTCATTTGTCATAAACTTCCCATTTCTCTGAAGATGCCAGCCACAGATGCTGGCGAAATGTCAGGAGGAAAATCTTCTAGAACATGGCCACATAGCCCAGAAAACCCACAAAAAACCATTCCCATTTAATGATGCTGAGTGCTACTATTATGAGATAGTAACAAAGTATCTTATCCAATTTCTCCACATAATGCACAGGTTTATGTGTCTTTGTCACTTCCCTTTCTTGCTTTAAAAAATCCCAACATCAAAACTAAAGACATCCAAATATTGTAACCTTTCTTCATAGGGAAACTGATCTTGCCCCTCTACCATATTCATTTTTAATCTTGGGGGGAGGAGTTCAACTCTGTAATAATATTTTAAGCAGAATGCTATATGTGAAAGTGCTGTCATACTCTTTCTGACCCATGCCCAAATCCATATTGCTCAGAAATATTTAAATTAAATAATTATTCATGCTGTCTTACTAAACCTGAAAGACAACATTCAGTCTTTGGGGAACAACTCTTAGTTCAGGAATGAACAAGAATGAGAAATGTGATATCTGCAAACATCTTATTGTTAAAAGGTTCTACTGTAATAGAAAAGTTAGGTGTTCCCTTGGGATACTTTAGCAAGTATCATAATCTCTAATGGCTTTAAAATGTTTCCTTCCAAAATTACCACAGAGTGCCTAAAATAGGAGGCATCTGTCTCTTGAAGTTAAGAAAGGAACATCCATGAAATTAATAGCTGAATTATAAAGCAGCAAAGCTAAATCAATGTATAGCTTAGCTTCAAAGTGTGAATCTTGTCACCTCAGGTCTAGATATATCAAAACTAGTGAGATGGAAGCAAACCTTAAATCCAGTTCATTACTGTCATAATAGGAAATTTGTAGCAGATGCATACTATGGTCATCGTGATGGCAGTTACTCAGTATCCTACAGCTGGCCATTTAACCAAGTGGCTTTGTTGTTACATTGAGCTCATGCACTGGAATCTTGAGGGTTAATTGGTTTGTGTATTAGACTTATTTTAGCAAGCAATCCATTTGATAGTTCTGAGAATGCATGGGAATAAAGACCAATTGGGTTGTAAGGGGAAAAAGTTCTGACTGCTCTGTAGGTTCAATCGAATTCATTATTTCCTTATGCATATGGGGTTTCATTGACTGTTTACAGTCAGAGGAGAGTGTTATTATTTTTCGGGCAAAGGGCAAAAAGGGGCACTATATGTCACCCTCTCTTTTTCTTCTTCAATTTATCTTAGGGGAGATATGCACCATACTCTGAATGGGAACTGGATCTGAATAAATGACAGAGCTAGTCAGACCAAAGCCCCATGATGCTGCCAACTATAATAGTCACTGAATTTGCTGCAGAGTTTAGATTACGTGAATCTACTCAGAGAAGGAGACAATGGCAAGGCAAGATGTATTAAAAAGCAGATCCTACTTTTAAAAGTTTTAATCATTATCAGAAGAACAAGCCCTACAAGGAGCTTTTATTCCAGTTCTACATGTTCTCTTCATGTCCCTGATCTTTCTTTATTCACTTAATTTAAAACACAGACACATACTATAAGATGGTTCTAATAGTATAAGGTTCACAGGTACATATTACAAACACAGAGAACGGATTATATAGATGAATATTTTAGCTGTATTAACAGTTCATATTATGCCAGTGGGAACCATATTGTCATCTCTCTATTAAAATTATCAACTAGTCATTTGCCAGAAATGTGAAGCTGATTTGGCATTGCTAGAATTGGTCTGTACCATATGTGCCATTCTGCCCAAAAGGTTAAGAAGTCATCTGTGAACAGAAGTTGACAGTTTGGCCTCCTGGTGTTATTCATTTTGCAACAATAATACTCTCCAAATGCATGAGAGATGAACCTCTGGTTTACAACAGCCCTGAAGTTCTGCCTTGGGCTCCATTTTAAATGGGTTAGTTTGTAGAGGAGACACCTTATAAGGCCTTTGTAGAAAAATGCCTGCTGTCAAAGAACTTGGACTTTCTTTCTTTCTTTCTTTCTTTCTTTTTTCTTTCTTTCTTTTTCCCTCCCAAAAAGTGCTGTCAGTTTCATAGCAGCAGCAGTTTTGTCAGCGAGTTTCATGTGGGGCAGGAAAAGACTCCTAGTGTGAAAAGATTAAAGGATAATATCTTCAGGGAACCATTCATATTTCAGAATACTTCTTCAGAGGTTTATCTTTACATATATATTATCTTTGTTAGCAGTGTTTACTTTAAAAGAACAGTGCTTGTATAGAGTTGGTTTTTTAAAAAAAAAATGTATTTACTGGTGTGACAGCTTATAACCACAAGAGATAGTAACTGTTGAAGTCTGGCAGTCTGATTAGATAAGGGGGAGCAATGAAAGAAACTACATACCACAGGCAGTACAGTTTGCAGAACTGATTTTGTATTTCAAAAACCTCCTTGTTTTTAACTCTAGTTACAGTCAGCCCTTTATATCCACAGATTCTGCAGCCACAGATTCAGTAGCAATAGCAATAGCAAGTACATTTCTATACCGCTTAAGCACTCCCTAAGCGGTTTACAAAGTGTAAGCTAATTGGACCCAACAATCTGGGTAGTCATTTTAGTGACCTGAGAAGGATACAAGCTTGAGTTGAGCTTGAGCCCTTTTGCTGGTATTGAATTCCCAACCTTGTGGTTTGTGAGTGAGTGGCTGCAGTACAGGCATTTAACCACTGTGCCACCAGGACTCCTAGATTCAACCATGAATGGTTTAATTTTTTTAAAAAACCAAAAAGCAAACCTTGATTCTGCTGTTTTACATAAAAGATACAATTTTACTACAATATACAATGGGTCTTGAGCATCCATAGATTTTAGTATCCATAGAAGGTACTGGAACCACCCTCCTGCAGATACAAGGGTCCACTATATATTATTTAATTATTAGCCGCCTATATTGTAGTGGTTAGTGTAATGAATGAGACTGAGAGGATTGGGGGTTTTAGGTCTCAGTGAACCATAGACCTGTCAGTTCCTCTCAGCCTGACCTATCTCACAGAGTTATTTTGAGGATAAAATGGATAAAATTGAGATCTATATACACTTCTCCAAACTCAGTGAAGGAGATAGGGGACAACAACAACTACAATAATGTACATATAATAATAGCAATGAATGAGAAACAATGTGAAGTTGAAGGCTTTCATGGCCGGCATCCATAGTTTTTTGTGGGTTTTTCGGGCTGTGACCATGTTCTAGAAGAGTTTGTTCCTGCCAGCATCTTTGGCTGCCATCTTCAGAGAATGCTGGCATGGAAGTGAGTGAGGTGTGTGTGTATATATATACTGTATGACCCTGGGTTGGGAGGAGTGATTTCATGTTAATCTGTGTATTATTCTGTTGTTGAATGACAAGGTCTCAGGGTGGGAGGATATGCAAAGAGGATTTGTGTCTGTTTAATTAGAATCATAGAATCATAGAGTTGGAAGAGACCACAAGGGCCATCCAGTCCAACCCCCTGCCATGCAGGAAATCCCAATCAAAGCATCCCTGACAGATGGCCATCCAGCCTCTGCTTGAAGACCTCCAAGGAAGGAGACTCCACTAGACTCCAAGGGAGTTTGTTCCACTGTCGAACAGCCCTTACTGTCAGGAAGTTCCTCCCAATGTTGAGGTGGAATCTCTTTTCCTGGAGCTTGCATCCATTGCTTCGGGTCCTAGTCTCTGGAGCAGCAGAAAACAAGCTTGCTCCCTCCTCAATGTGACATCCTTTCAAATATTTAAACAGGGCTATCATATTACCTCTTAACCTTCTCTTCTCCAGGCTAAACATCCCCAGCTCCCTGAGTCGTTCCTCATAAGGCAAGGTTTCCAGACTTTTCACCATTTTAGTCGCCCTCCTCTGGACACGCTCCAGTTTCTCAATGTCCTTTTTGAATTGTGGA
>NC_056526.1:85631883-85656270 GCF_019175285.1 Sceloporus undulatus | reverse complement strand
GCTGGGAAAACCCTTGACCTTGATCCATTGTTTGCTGGGAAAACCCTTGACCTTGATCCATTGTTTGCTGGGAAAACCCTTGACCTTGGGTGGTTCTCATTTGCATTTGCTGGGACTTGGTTTTTTGTGTTTTTTAGGACACAAAACTGCAGGGCTCCATATTCTAATCACAGTCACTGCTTACTTTGTCTTTATTGTATACTAGTTAGTATTTAGAGATATTTTAATCATGTAATTTTGTTCTGTTAGATTGTATGCTGCTTGGAAGGTTGTTGTTCTTTTATTCTTACTTTTTTTGACCTTTACTATGTAAAGCACTGTGCAAACTTTACAGTGCTCTATAAATAAATGTTAATAATAATAATAATAATAATAATAATAATAATTTTACCAGGGTTCTCCAAACAAGTGCATCGTAAAAGGAATATGTTGCAGAACTGTTGCAGTGCTGTGTACAGGAATGGCAAAAAAAATTCTTATGAAGTGTGTGGGGCCCAGGGGTGGGCAGGGACATAGAACGTGGGTATCGTGGCATGTTGTCATGTCAGTGGAATGGTAACATGTTGCAGGTTTAGTACTTTAAATGAGCCATCCAAGGTGCTGAACTTATTTTGGGAATAGGGTCAAACACCTTTAAAGTTCAGGTTAAAACCCCAAGAACATTCACCAGCCAGGTGACATGGAAGCTACTAACTCTAATTGATTGAGCACATGCTTGGAAAGTATTGAATGTTCAAATTCATCTGCCTCACCACCATTCACCCCATCACACTGTGGTGCCAATAAAGCAGAAAAGGAGGAAAGAAAAACTCAAGTCAACCCCAAATGGGTCTAATCTGATGGTTTTCTGAAACTGAGTGTTTTCAGAATCACCAAATTGGGGGTTGAACTACATTGTTGTAATTGGTCCATGCACAAAATGCACTACAATCCTGTACACTTTCAATATGTGTTCTCTACCCTATCAGTGGTGAAGCTGGAACACAAGAAAGCTTTCATCCAAGTCCACTTTCATCCAAATGTCAAATGAACTTTAAAGGTACTTCAAACTCCCTCCACCTATTTTTTCTGAAATTTGGCATGCCCTGTAAAGAGACCTCCAAGCCTTAAAAAATTCATCCAATATTAATAAAACATTAAAACGTTATATGTGTTCTCTGTTAAAGAAAGATTGAGAGATTCACTGAACAAAATGCCTCACATATATCTTTCTGAAATCTGATAGGCTTAATCCAGAGCTTACTTTTCTTGGACCACAGCTCACACAGTCTGTACACAGCATGACTATTTTGAGAGCTGTAATCCAAAAAGTAACTTTTGAAAGGTCTGGTTTCACACCCCCAAGACAGGGTGCCATTTTTTAAAAAAAAGCTCTCTTCATTGATATCCCCATTGTACTGAGTAAGGATACATCTGAAGGTTCAGAAGTGCAAAATGACTTTTCTCCTTGAATATGAAGCAAAATGGGTCATGTTCAAGATAGTCCACAGCAAAACTGCTTTCTATCCAAAGTAATGAAAGAGATTCTAAAGTGATTGGATTTCCCCCCTGTATATGCTCTGCTCATGGGATGAGATTTTCCAATGAATGAAGATGTAGAGCACGGATAGACTGTGCTCCTGGTGTGACTTGTTGGATGTTCACAGCATGTGGCTGAGAATTACAGGTTGTTGCATCTATTGGCTATATTTCATCTACATCAGTAAGGCTAGGAGGGCTTCCTCGGGAAATATATATATATATATATATATATATAGCTTGTGATCAACATACTTACACCCTTGTCAAAGTCCTGCTGAGGCCTATGAAGATCCTCATCAACACAAGCAGAGACTGTTTCCCTGTACTTAGAACTGCAGGACCTAGAAAAGCCAGACTATAAGCACAGAAGATACCACATTTACAATGTGATTGTTAGTTCAGGCAAGAGCAGTTGTGACAAGTACCCTTTGTCCTTGTGAGAGAGGACGCAATAGAAAATCACTAATTTCTCACACATCCCAAAATGACACAGAGTATGCTTCTGAAGGTTGAGTGACTAGATCAAAAAAGTCCTCTCCATAGATCATCTGACTGGGATATTTGATAAAGATCTATGTGACTGGATCATAGTTAGGGTGGCCACTTACACATAGCCAGAAAAGGGGGAGAGGGGTACACCGTGACTGGGATAATGTCTGAAGAGGTTAAGGCACATGATATGTGTTGATGCATATGTAGAAATTATTAGTACCATTTCAATAGAAATACAAGAGATTTCACTACTGTAGGGAAGATTGTCTTGATGAAATGTTTTCTTCTTCACATTGCTTCTCAGCTGCTCATTTTTAATGTGCAGAATCAAGGACACTGTTCTACTCTTTCTCTAGCTTTACTAGGATTCATCTTTAAACCAGCCTTGTTCTGTGAACAGCCCTGGAAGGAGAAGGCTGTTTTATATAAAGTAGGCCCCTATTATTACAATGCTTATTAATCCTGTTTATCCTAACTACAACCTTGAGGTCAACAAGTGTCATTTTAATGCTATATGCACACTTGAGAAAGTACTTTTGTCTGAATGATTTGCAAAACTGTGAATACATAATAATTTGGAAATGACTAGCTTGATGTTTGGCATAAGAATTATTTCATACAAAGAAAATGAAAATGTTTTCAAAACACTTGAAGGTGTAAATTAGGAAAATAAAGACAGACACTTGAATGCTACTCCAAGTGTTCTTTGTTTGTAGGTGTTTGATATGTGAACATTTTGATAAACATGCCTCCACGTTCTTCCTTTTCAAGTGACAGAGCTTAAGATTGCTTTAGTATTCTAAAGAACTGGCTTCTCTGGTTATTTATGTAAGGAATTGTCTAGAAGCGTGGGAGCTCACACACACCACAAGAGATTATTTTAAAGGGGTTTTCATGCCTCGGCAATCAAATGTGTAGATCACCCTCTTGAGAGAGTTGAGGTCAGTAGAACTCATTCCTGTTTATACCTGTGTGTACCACATTGTCCTCTGGGCTGACAACTTTAATGAGATGGAACTAAATCAGGTTGTGACTTGTTTCTGTTGCTTCTTAAAGAATTATCTAGAAAAATGAGATTGAAGGGGTGTAAGGATGCCGTACCCCAGTTTGGTTGAATTTTACATGGATTCTCAGCATGTCACCCAGTGCCCATTTGGACCATCATCTGGCCCAGATTCCAAGTTTCCCTTTGGGGGTTACATCTGACATATGAGGCAAAGAGTGGAAGCTGTCATCTGTAAAGTTGTTCTGCAAGAAATAAGTCCACTCTTGCCTTTCCAGCACAAGGAAGGGAAAGCAAGATCTATAGGTTGTGGAGGAATGAGTAAATTGAGCCAAAGGGGGAAGTAGAAGGGAAGAGAGAATCAGTAGTGTGAGCCTGTAAGAAGCAAGTGAGAGGGGCATGGCAAAGGCATGAGGTGAGAAAGACAGTTGAAGGGAAGGGGAGTCAGTGGTGCAAGCAGCAGAGGGCAAGCAACAAGGCTTGCACTGTCAGGGCACAAGGTAAGGCTAGAGAAGGAGTAGGAGGCAAAAGAGAGCAAGCAGTGTTAGCAGTGAAATGCAAGCAACAAGAGAAGGATTTACTGCTGGGTGGCGTGAAATGAGGAGAGGTAGGAGGGGGAGTTCAACACATGTTTAAGCAGTGGTGTGAAAGAAGCAAGGGAGCAAGGCATTGTGAGGGTGTGAGGTGAAGTGAACACGGGAGTAGGAGAGGCAGGGAGTGAGCTGTGCAAGCAGCAGTGGGTAAGAGGCAAGAGGGAGGGATACCTTGCAAGGGGGCAAGGTGAGGCCACTGAAGGTGTAAGAGACAAGAAGAGTGGACTGTATGAGCAGTGGCATGTAAGAACCAAGGGAGGAAAGCATTGTTGGAGTAGGAGAGAAGGGAGTAAGCAGTGTAGGCAACGTCATATAAGAAGGAAGTATTCTGAGGAGGCAAAATGAGGCAAGGATAAGGTGGGAAAGGAGAGTGAGTAGTCTGAGTAGCAGTCTCTAGGAGGCAAGGAAGGAGCACACTGTGGAAATGGAATAGAAAGAAATGGAATGTAAGCAACAGAGTACAAGAAGTACAGGGATTTTAAGCAGGTTTGCTGAAAGGTTGTGAAGACTGAAAGTAACATGACCAAGCAGAGATTTGGGAATCCCTGTTCCTGGTCAAGCACTTTGAACACTAATTCTCCCAGGTAAAGTAACTAAAAAGAGCATGAAGGCTGAAACACAGTGCAAGAAAAAATGCAACAAAGTCTAAATTACCCTAATTAGAATGCTAATGTTGAATAATTTACATAATTAAATAAATTTGCATATTGTGCAAATTAGGCACCCATATTTCAGGAAGTTAAATACAGTAACAGTAGGGGAGGAATTTCATACAAATCTTAAGCCTCTCTCTTTCAGTGTATGGTTAGAAGTTATTTCTTTAAGTGTCAGCGTGTGTGTGTATGTGAGAGAGAATAAGGACTACCTACTCCTACATACCACAAGGGGATGTGGTGGCTCAAGTGGTTTCTGTTGGTTGCAAGATCGGCAGGTTGGTCATTCAAGGCCCGGGTGCTGCATGATGGGGTGAACTCCCATCACTGGTCCTAGCTTCTGCCAACCTAGCAGTTCAAAAGCATGCAAATGCAAGTAGATAAATAGGTACCACACCGGTGGGAAGGTAAACAGCGTTCTGTGCAACCATGCTGTCAGTAGTCTCTGGCAATGCTGGCTCTCTGGCTTGGTAACAGAGATGAACAATGTCCCTTATGGTCAGACACAACTTGACAACCTTGTCAACAGGGAATACCTTTATCTTTACATTTACTCCTACATCAGCTACAGCCAGATAATGTTACTTTGGTGCCTGCAGTGGACAAGATTGTGCCCTCTTCTCCATACATAAGTCAACTAGACTAGGAAGTGAATTTTACTTCAGTATTTGACAATGGCCCTGTAGAGATGAGCCTTTAAAGCACCCTTGTCATGTGCGAGGGTTGCCTGGTGGGCGGAGCACCCACACGCCCCGCAACCCTTGCACATGATGAGGGCGTCAAAATGACGGTGCCCTGTACATATGGGTGCCACCATTGTTACACAAGCACCATGTGTCATCTGCATGATGCCATGTAGCATTTGCGTAATGAGTGTGTCAGTGGCACACTGTGATGCACTTGTTACACCGCCACTGCGGCACTGCCAGCAGGAATCCTCGCTGTTTGGTGGGTGAGGCTTCCCTCCGGCAGAAAAACAGGCACAGCAGGCCACTCTTTTTGGGCGCTCTATACCCTGCCAATGTTATTTAAGGCAGTTCATCCTGTATTTTAGGCTACATTAGGGGAACAGAAGGCAGGCTAATGGTAGGACTAGCCCTGCCTCTTGTGATCTTCAGCACAGGGATGTAGCCAGGGGGGTCTGGGGAGTCCACCCCCCCTTCCGTTAGATACAATGAATGGTGTGCACTGCTGTGCCACCGTGCCCAAGCCCCATTATAATGGTGGCACTTAGTCTGGACCCTCCATTCCCAAAATCCTGGCTACATCCCTGTTCAGCATGTGCTAGGACAACTGCTCTGCTCTGCCTAATGGTAGGACTAGCCCTGATCTCACTGAGCATTACAGTTTTAACAGTCTTTCTGTGGCTTTCGATGCAAGCCACCAGCCATGCATTGCAGTCTGCCAAGTTGCAGACCCAACAGCTCCATTTTGAACTCTCTGCTTTTGCAAAGGCAGGAAACGCCATATGTTGCTAGTTGACTGAGGTCAGTTGGGTCACAAGTTATGCAGGCCTGTTCTAGGCCTCTAGCATTCATTAACTATGTGTGCATAAAAATATGCATTTTGGATATGAACCAAAATCTGAATATATTTAAAATGTAGGCCATCTATTGCTTTTCCCCAAAATGAACTTAGGTTGCAGACAAATATGCCATTACATCCCTTTATAAAAACTATAAAAATCAACCTGTAGAAAGGCATGAGGGCTTTTATTTTAATTATATTTTAAAATTATGTTTCTGCGCATCAACATTCTTGGTTGCCTATGTTATCTAACAGTTAGCACATAGCAGGTACTGTGCCTGATTCTTAAAACTGTAGAGAAATCAGAGCTTGGGAAAGCAACTTTTCCAACTCTGACCAGGATCATGGTGTCTGTGCAGTGCACCCACCTACATATATCCAACAGTTTTGCTTTTCTGTGATGACCCTTGGGTGCTGTTGTTACTGCTCCACCTGCATTACTATTTATCCAGGCTCAAAGCTCCCGTTAAATAGAGATATTTAAAGCTTCCACCAACCTGCCTGGATATACAGCTTCTTAAATGAAATACCAAAAATGTATACCAAGACTTTCTGATCTTTTTTCCCCTGGTTTGTTTTCTGTTCCCAGAACAGGTACACTTTATTGCCAAGTTCTGCCATCATATTACAAAAACTGGTTATGCAACCTTTTCTGCTGTATTTTTTTATAATTAAAAATGTAAAGTGTGTTCAATATTAGGCATGCTGTTATATTTGTCCTTGGTGTGTCCTGCATAGGTTTAGCCAGATATGCAGGAAGCATCAAGGACAAGTATCAATGAGAGCCCTTAAACCACAAAATCATCAGAGTTTTATTTTGGTTGTTTTGAAAATGAAATTATCCAGTCTATTCCTTTAGGTATTAGCTTAGCTGCTTTTAACAACATTCACATTTCTAGTCGTTTCTCATGACATCTTTTCACATTTGATTTGATCCTCCCTATCAATTCCAGTTTTCTGACCTTGGTAAGACTGGAATGTAATGAGAGAATATTGTTTTTACCCTGACTTGATAAAAATGACATTGTAAATGTCTCTTTCAGAAACAAATGTGAAATAAGTCATGCTATATCCCAGTTTACAAATCGCACACATATGCATACACATTTTCTCTCTCTCTCTCTCTCTCTCCATCACGGTACATTCAGCTCAGATGCTTATTATTATTCTTCTGTACTGTTTGGATTACCCAAGCTCCACATGAGCAAGAGAGAAATTTCTGAGAGCTTTTGTGCCATTATTGTTGCCAGGGAAACCGCTTCCTTTTTATTTCAGTGCCTGGGACATCTGTGTCACTTTGAGTCTGGCTTGCAGAAAGACAACTTCACAGCAGGGTATTGGGAGATGAAAAGTGGAATTAATGAAATCTCAATGCTTATTGTAAATAAAGAAAGGCTTCTGTAAAGTCTTTCCAAAACTATCTGGTGACCTGAGACTCTGGATCCTTTAAAATGCTGTGTGGTACTGAGGTGTGCATATTTGTCTTCATTAAAAGCATGGATGTGAAAAATCCTGGATGACATCAAATGCATCTCAAGGAAGGACCACTGCTTTTCCAGACACATTATTCTACTGTTAATCATTGACAGGCTCCACACCTTGAACCAGCTACTCTTGACTATCTCTTGTCCTATTTCTCCATATAGTATTTTCACTGAAGGTAGACTTACATGTCAATATTCAGTGGGGACAATCTTCTAGCACAAGGACCATAACATTAAGATAATCAGGAAAGTGGGGGGAAGCCTACTTGTAGACTATGTATCTTCTCTCCCTTTCTTTCTTGCAAATGACTGTATAAATACATAAACTGGCACTGGGATTCTATTACAGGTAGGGACACGGAGGATTATTGAAATAGTGGGCTGTCTTGTCCAGTAGTGCCATTCAGACTACTAGTGTGTTCATGTACTACTACCGCATAGCAAATGGAAACTCAATGGATCTTGACTAACACATTGAATTTATATCATAAAGAGTAGAAGCACTTATTCAGGTATGCCTGTGCTTTGCAAATGTCTCCCTTCAGTGTTTCTGGAAGTTATTTCTGTTCTAGAACAGAACACTGAAGTTATAGGCTATTTTTCACAAGCCTGGGAAAAGTATACTTTCTTGTGTAAAACCAAAGTGCTTCTGTGTGCACAAAATAAGTGAATGTGTACCATAAATAATTTCTACTTATCTAGCCTATGGAGCCATGAATTATTAACATCTCTTTTGTTCCTTAGCTTTTCTATAATATATATTACTGTATTTTATCCTTGAAGTTTCCCTATTGGTTCATGCACAATAAATGGTTCTCCCATGTGCCAACAGCTATGTAGCTTTGGAAATGTTGTGTTGGCCCTTTTTGCATTCAGGCTATTATGCAGGGAGAACAAGGCATAGGCAGTACTTTTGTGCTATTGACATTTTGTTTTACAACTGTCTTATGAAGTACGTTGACTGAAAGACAGTATTCCATCCAAGACCACCCAGTGAACTTCATTAGTGACTTTGAATTCAGGTTCTCCCCATTCTAAATTCTATCCACTATACCAACACAACGTTTCCAAATACATCCATCCGTGAGAGAAGGAAACCACAATGTAAACAGTGGAGGTTTGATCTATTGACACCATTTAAAATGTAATGTGATTCATTTAAGGAAATATACATACTAGCTACTGGAATTAAAAGACAATTTTATTGATTCAAACCTTCTCTCTTTATTTGATACTAGTATACTGATATAAATATAAGCTATTATGAATCATTGATTCTTCGAATTAGATGTGGTATTCCCCAGCTTTTAATTTGGCTTTTAAAAGGTTTGTCACTCAATAGAAACTTGTAAGGAAAATAGTCATCATATTAGCTGGATACAGTATATCTGTCTTTCAACTTCAAGAAATCATTATACATGTAATGGAAATCAAAAGCTCAGTTGTATGCACCTGATACAGAATTAGACAAATCCAAAGGATATGTGTAACAACTAAGTAACATCAACATGTGAACATCAACAATTTGGGAATAGGCTATTGGTGCTGTGTATGGATATGATGTCGTGTTACTGTCATACTGAATTTAGACAGTTCTAAGAATAGGTAGAGACAGTGTAACCTAGTGGTAAGAGTGTATGACTAGGACTCTGGAGACCCAGGTTCAATTCCCAGCTCGGCCATGAAACCCACTGTTACCGCAAGCAAAAACGTTCAGTTAGACCAAAGATGAGGAAGAAAGAGGGGCTGGGTGGTCTTTAGACTTTGTAAAAAGGAGCTTCTTTATCAGAGGCTATGGCCCTGTACAGACAGGCCCTTTCCAGCATCATGGCGACATGCTAGGGTTGCCTTGGGGCAGCGCGTGCACACGCCCCGCAACCTTAATATATTGCCATGATGCCGTAGCTGTGCGGCACCATCCAGACAGTGCGCACAGTTATGATGTCACTGCTGCACAGCATCTAGATGGAGCCACGCAGCAGCGACGTGCTCACGCCGCCGCCAGCTGTTTATGGCAGCACAAAAAGGAGCCACTTTTCATTGCTCCTTTTTTGGCGCAACCATGCCACGCAATTTGGTTGGCACGGCTACGCGAAAAAGAGTGGCAGCTCCCGGCCACTTCTTTCTGGCGGTCTGTACCCCGTCTTTGTTAACTTGGGCAAGTCATACTGTCAGCCTCAAGGGAAGGCAATGCAAACCTCTTCTAAACAAATCTTGCCAAATAAACCCCATGCTAGAATTGCCTTAGGGTCACCATAAATCAGAAACTACCTGAAAAAGACACACAGCAACAAAAATGGGTAATAGAGAAGAGATTTTTAAAAAGGCAAATCATCCCATTTTCAGTAATTGTATGACAGCTTACCATGCCTTGCCATTTTTTTAAATTCAAACTCTGAATCATGTTTCATAGGTACAGCTGCCCAAATAGGTAGCCATCTTTACCATAACCAATGGCATAAAGTTTAATATAATACAGGTATGCTCCAGTAAATGTGTTTCTGAGCATTAGCTGTTTAGCAACAGATTTAATATCAGAGGCAGAAATAACATGGAAAGAATAGGGATAGGTACCTACAGTACAAAAAAGTAGAGCTGTTTTACATGTTTCAGCTAGTGTTTTATTCAAAACTAACAATATATGCCTGTGAAATAAAATAACCTGACCAGGTATGTCTTGCATAAATAAAGAAAAAACATATTGAAGCTTCTAGAGTCCACTTTACGGGTTATTCCAAAGTTCATCAAATGATGACTTCCACTTTCTTCAGCCTCTACTTTTCTTATGATTTCCATGTTGGTGGTCAAGCTTAGAGGTCTACATGCTGGGACTAGCTGGACACAGTAGGAGAAGTGCTGTGATGCCGCACATCATGTACAGTGGTGTGCGGTGTCACAGCACCCTGGGGGGCAGAGTCAGGGCATACGTCATGGCTGCAATGCCCAGACTCCACCCCTAGGCCAGTCTTAATGGCCAGTCTAAAAAGCCCTTCAGTAAGTTAATTCTAATCCTTTCTGACTCACCTGGAGAAGATGATTACAAGGAGGAGGAGGAGAAGCAGGAACAGCTTTTGCCTCGTCATGCAATCATGGTAATAATGGCAGTAAAGAAGAGGCAAATCTAACCTGAAGAAGCCGACCCTGTAGGTGTCTTTCCTGGGAACTTTCCAAAACCTGAAGCCAGCAACTGATTTATTTCATGAATAACTAGTGTTATCTCAAGTCAACAACCCTGAGATGACAGTTGTTTCTCTGTCTCTCTCCTAGCCCCACAACACACACAAGAAAAGAGAGTATATATTTGATGTATAAAACATATTAAAATAGTTAATAGTTATACACTTTTCTATGGTGTATATAATATACTATACAAATTGCATATTTTATATAACCTAATAAACAGTTTACAGGTGGTTGTAATACTTTTTATGTTCATTTTCATGCTTTACATTTTCCAGTCATCAAAATACTGCAAGTAACTAATTTTCCCCCAGAAGGTAATTAATTCAAATTAGTTCCTTGGAAGGATGGGAGAATACAACACTTTGGTTCTTGTATTTAAGCATCCCTAATCAGAAAGATCAGACATACCATTGCTGTTCTAGCAGGACCTTAACTGTGATTTTTTATTGCTGAATTCATTGCTTCACATGTCTGCTCATTTGAATTGTAAATGACAGCCTCACAGTTCATGAGCATGCAGTAAAATTTACTTTTACTGATCTTTCTGAAATAAGATATATTTCTGCCGTGAGCAGGTACAACAGTAGTTTGAGAGAGCAAGGGAATGTGATAATGGAATGACGCAGGGAGGCCTGAGAAGGTGCACACAATATTTGTGGCAGTTCTCTGCATGCCCCTTTCATTGTGCCTGACTGGATGAATGTATGATTTATTTTCTTTTGCAAATGAGCTCTCATCACATATTCTAGGTGCGGAATTACAACTATAGTTACACTGTTTCGGATGCCAGGGGACTTTGATTTCACACACACCTCTGCTTTCGGCCACAGGAAGGCATGCATAAATGTAGCGCTTACATATAAAAGGAAGGCCTTGCTGCTTAGCAACTGCAAAACAGATGTCTCCGGATGGTACAAGCTGTCTATTTGGTCTAGAAAAGCAAAATACCAATTTTAACGCCAAATCCCAGCATTCCAGAAAAGCATTTTGTTTGAAAAATGCAGGTAACTGCGTAACACACCTTCATCTTGATCATAACAATGGTTCTAGATTTGTCAATGCCAAAAGTGGAACTTAGTAGAGGGCCTCCATCTCCTGACCTGAGAATGAGGCCTTTAATGAGAATAGCTGCAACTGCAGGAAAAGGTTGGCTGACAAAAAAATGGCAGAAAATACTGACCACCCTCCAGAGAGGAAAAATATATTGCTGCCTTTTCTGTGTGAAGAAGCTTCTACCCCAACTCTACCTTGGCTGGCCATTGGCTTCTTCTGAGATAAAAAAAAATATATGGGAAGGACCTTGAGCAGCAAGGTTACCTAAAATGTCCTGTGCCTATTTATCATTAATATAGCCAATCACCGACTGCAACTCCAAACTGCAAACTGTGGATGCTTGGAGGACTGACTGTAACTCTCAACTACGACTATAACTACTTATGCAACCTTAACTACATAACTGCTATTACTTAACTACATAACATATAGGAGTGTAAATGGGAAAGAAAAAAGAGAACTGAGGAAGGGAAGGGGGAATAAGAGGCAGGTTAAGAGGCATAAATAACATAGGAGCAGCTACTGGATTGTGGAAGTTGTGGTGGGTGACACTGAAGTCAACTCTCATGGAGAGAACAGTAGTGTCACCATAACTGACACTTCTCAGCACTGTGCAAAAGGTCTCCCTCTTTGGGAGATCATTTCACACAGAAAACCAAGGTGAAAAGCCAACAATGAGAAGAAGGGGAAGGCAGTCCCAGGGTTCTGAAAATATTTTTAAACTATATAACTTCCAAAAAGCAAACTAGGATTTTGCCTCTTTAAACAAGGGGCCGTGCTTCTTTTTATTTTTACTTTCATGGGTTCTTTTTAGAATTAAATATTTACTGAAGTAACTATAGCTACACAGCTTAGTAACTAGTTATAACTACTTGTAACTAATTTGAGTAAATAAGTAACTATCACCAAGTATTTAAATAACTTTAGTTATGTATTTAAATAACAATAGTTATGCAGTTGGTTAACTTTTATTAAGTAGTTATATAACTAGTTATAAGCCATTACTATAATTATGTAACTTTAGTTATAAGTAGTTCAGTAGTTTATAGTTATAGGTACTTTTTTTGTTTTATACCTTCAGCCAGTCCTCAGATATAAGCATCCATGGTTTTCCAAAAAAATTAACAGAGAGGAAGGAAGAGGCTGGTGATGTGTGTCAGAGTAATTTCTACTTTTGCTGTTCAGTTTGTTAATGTTCTCCAGGCTTCCTGGAGAGAGAGAGAGAGAGAGAATGAATGTGTCTTTCAATAGAGATTTCTTTATTTAGATTTTTAATATTTTCAACCTCAAATTGGACTTCGCCTCAGCACTGGAGGTGTACATATACATTTGATGAATAGTGAACTGGGGATTAGCACCTTCCTCATTTTTCAGAATCTGGGCAAAATGGCAGAAAGGTAGTAGGTTTTCTCTAATGTAAATACTTACTGCATCCATAATATCACACAAAATGTAGGCTAAATCCAACATTCCACTGATAGTTTCCATCAGACTTTATTCTGCACCATTCCCTCACTTTAACCCAGGGGTAGGCAACCTGCGGCCCGCGGGCCGGATGCGGCCCGGCAAGGCCTTGGGACCGGCCCCAGCCTGGTCCTGCCGCCGATTGCCACCGGAGCCTTTGGCCTATCAGGAGGAGGTGGGCAATGGGGGCAAGCGGCAGGCAAGGGGAGCAAGCAGTGGGCAAGGGGGGCAATTGTCTATAGAAGCCTCGGAAACATGCATTTATATTAACATTTTTTAAAAAATCAGCAAATTTTTTACCGTGTCCTCCATATTTAAAAAAAAAAAGTATCCTCCATTTGAAATTTTTGTCCTACATTTGTCCCGGTTTATTTATTTATTTAATTCTTTTTAAAATTATTTAATTATTTATTTTTTGGCTTCGGCCCCCCAGTTGTCTGAGGGACAGCAACCCGGCCCCCGGCTCAAAAAGGTTGCCTACCCCTGCTTTAACCCTTTGTGGCACCCAAGAACTAGATGCAGAGAGCTCCCCAACCTTTCAGATCAGAGGTTTGGGGTTGTAGTAAGAAGTCTGCAGGATCTTGCCCTATAAAATTACATGCATTGTATTAAATAAACATGATGGACATTGAAAAGGAAAACCCCAGAAATATACATCCATTAGGTAGGTATACTTCATTTCTTTAAGGCTGCAAAACTATACTCACTTATCTGGACATAAACCACATGGAACTCACAAGGGGTACATTTACACTGTATAAACAATGCAATTTGATACCACTAACTGCCATGGCTCTATCCTACAGAACCCTGGGATTTGTAGTTTTGTGAGGCAGAGAAGGCTAAAGACCTTGTAAAACTACAAATCCCAAGATCCCATAAGATGTAGCTACTGCATTTAACGTGATGTCAAATTACTTTATTTCTACAGTGTAGATTACCTTAGGGCTTGCTTTTGAGTAAGTAGGATTGCACTCTAACATCTAGATTTGTCATTGTGGTTTTAGTAAAAGAAATAACTCTCTGGGTGCTGAGAAGGAAAGATTTACTTGACTTTGTGAAAGTGATAAACCATTTGTCAGAAAATTCACAAAGGAATTAAATATTTTCTGAGGGCATACAGCAACTTGGAGAATAAAAAAAAGCATGCAGCACAAAATGAAATACCCGATAAAAGCTCACCCTTTAAATCAAATGGCTCTAGAGTGAGTTAAAGTATGGAGCATGAGCAATACTTGATTTGATTGAAAGCAGTTTTCCAGGTGAATTTGAGATCTTGACAAATTAAATAGTGTTGGAAGTGAACTGGAGCCAGAAAACAAACACAGGGGAATGGTAAGCAGATCTGACAGTCACATCCTCAACCGACTTGGGAGCTGTGCACCTATTTTCTTACAACAAAGAAAAGTATGCTTGTGTGACTTGTTCACTCTAATATCTCCAGTAGACAGGGCCTTCACTAAGGTCCTACAAGTATATTCACTATTATAGAGAGAGGTCCAGTCACATCTAGCTCTCATAGAAAAGATATTGGTGAACATGCAGCTAATTCTCCCATTCCCATCATGTTTCTCCTGTCTTTCCTTCTCTAAGGCTGAATAATGCAGTTTGACACCTCAGTTCTATGGAATTCTGGTAGTTTTGTGAAATATTCAGCTGTCACTGTCAGAGAGCTCTGGTGTCACAACAAACTACAAATCCTGGAACTGCATAGCATGGAACCATGGCAGTTAAAGCAGTGTCAAACTGCATTATTTCTGCAGTTCAGATTCAGCCTAAGACTGCCTGCTATGCCCTTAACAAAGAATGTTGTGCAAAACTAGCCGATATCTGCTCACTGTGAAACACTTGCAGAATCCAAAGAATACTAGTGCAGTAAAGCCTCAAACAAAAATGGGCTTGCAGTTTCAATTCTTCCTCAGAGTGGATTAGTATGTAAATAACCCACCCATGGCATTCTGAAATCCTTGTGTGGATCAATCTGTCACAAACATTACACTCCCTTCCATCCAATGATTGCTTACTCCACTTGACTCCCCCAATTCAGAGTTTGCTGTTATGTTCAAATTAGAAGAGTTACAGCTTGTACTTTTTCTATAAAGCAAGATTGCAAGTCTACTTCACTTTGAACATTGTTTCTATTCTTAATTCAGAAGGAAAGTGCAAAGTATAGTTTTTCAGTTTGGACATAACATCCCACTGTGTAGCAGAGTGTGTAAAGGAAGAAAGGAATGTGTGAGTCCAGGGCTTTGACTCAGCATTCCAGAATTGGTTTTCACTTGTGGCACATTCTCTTCAGCTGACTAGCATCTTTGCCTTTGGATTTTCTTTTCCAAATAATTTTCATTTCTGAGACTTGGTGAACCATATAGAACTGCAGTATGGCAATAGCAGAAAGATTGCAGTCTCAGTATTTTCCTCCACTTACCACAGAGGAATTGGTTTCTTCAACTTTGGGATATGATCATTTGGAAGGTGAAGTGCAGACAGGTTGCAGCATGCATGTTGTGACTTAAGTGTGCTTGATCTAGTACTGTTAGAAGTAGTGAAAATCAAACAATATCCTTCCACTTGAATAGATGTGATTTTTTTCAGCTAAAAGACAAAGGAGGGAAAAAGAGAAAGAGAATATGATTGAATGTCATAGATACCAAAAGTTACCTCAAGTACCATACATTGAATTTGAAAAGGTTTACTTTGTCCAACATACATATTCAGGGGTAGCCATGTTGGCCATGCAGCAAAATACAACAAAATCCCAAACCCACAAAATAGTGATACAATTATTGGGCAAACTGAAATGCACAAAATTACCATTCAAGCTTTTGAAACTTCACTCACATCCTTCTTAGGTAAAGATTTTAAAAATCACATGAGAGAAGCAAAATGATGAGGTTAGTGTCTCAGATGTTACTTCTGTTGTCAAATAAGATGATCTGGAAGGATATCAGTGCAGGCAGAGGTCACTCACCTTTTTGGCCATGTGGAGACCAAGAGAAAAGGCAGTAGAATACAGGCAATAAAATTTCAGATCCATTTGCTGCAGCAAAGCAACTTTCAAATAACTTAGTAACTTGGAACTAACATAGCAGACAATGTGGTAGTAGAGTTCAAAGATAGAGCTGGGTTAGTCTGGAAAATAAGTATGGAAAGTGATCTTGTAGCACCATTGTAGCACCTCTTCCCCATGTATCTGAGGAAGTCAGTTCAAGTCTATGAAAGCTCAGGCTACCAACTGTTCTCTTTAAGTATGTCGCAAGGGTAGTACAAGATACCTTTGCATACTTTCTTTTCCTGTATGATTTTTAACATCTTTACCTAAGGAAGAAGCCAGTAAAACTTTGAAAGCTTGGAATATTTTATACATTTGAGGTGGCCCAAGATAGGTATCACAAGCCCGGGACAGACCGCCCCAAAGGGGCAGCCTGCCAGCAGCCTATTTCCCTCCAAAGGGAAGCTGCAGCTGCCAAACTGCGTGGCTTCCCTCCGGAGTAAAAAGAACCCAGAAAAACCAGGTTCTTTTTACAGTGTGCCACTGGTGCACTCACGACATAAGTGATGGCAGCGCCATGCGGACGCTGCGTGGTGCTTATATCACAGTGGCAGCACCCGTGTGCACTGCTGCTCCATACTAGGATTTGGGACCATGCGATTCCTATGCAGTCCCTAACCCTAGTATCACCGCTGCCATGCCACAAAGTGCTCGTCTTTATTGGGCCACTATTGTATGAATTTTTATTGTATTTTGCTTCCTCCAACAGGATTTTCTCTCCTTTAATAACCAAGAAAACCTATCTAATCTAATCACTGTCAACACAGATTAAACATAACAAACAATGCCTTTCTTCTTTGTACAAAATCTATAAAAGCTACAGAACACATTTCTGTGATTTCTGAAAACTTAATTTGCCATTCCTTTTTATGTGATCAGGTGCTGTGTTTCCAGTGCTTTGCCAGAACAATTCTGGTAAAACGCAGACCAACAGTTAAGTCCTAACATAAAGCAATGAGGGTTTATTGAATTTTGCTGTGCATGTGGAGGAAGATGAACAGACCTAGCAAAAAAGTTGACAGTTAGACAAGGAAGAATTGGATAACACTGGGAACACAACAGAAGAAACAAAGGAGAAAAGAAACAGCTGCAGTGGCAGTGAGATGGTTGATCATCTCTAGAAAAGCAACCTCAACAAGAGGCTCTGAATGTAGGAAAGAAGAATGAAAAGTACAGGCAGACAGCAGAGAAGTAGTAAAATCTTAGTAGCCACAGACAAGTGTGTACCTTCAATAAAGCCCAGAAATTAAATGGTTGAGAAACCAAAGGCAGACAGTGTACACCGGATTTGATATTTCTTTGCTTTTCATTATCACTCCCCATTGAGAATCTACCCTTTTAAACAGAGAACAGTTAATGTGATCTGAATGGGCGCATAAAAACAACATTGCTGAGTATAAAGTCATTATTCTGTTATGCCTTTAGTGCTAACAGTGTCCTGTAAAAGAAATCAGCATTCTACCTGGTATTTCACATATGTATGCTTAAACTACTGAATATTAGTAAATGTATCCAGCTGCACCAGAGTTCTAAACCCATTATCCCACTAACCCTTCAGAAAGCCATATTTGCATATCATCCAACTTAACTTGTTTAGTATGGAAATCATGGGGAAGGTTATGAAATAGTTGACCAACATGCACACTACTAACATCTCACTCAAAAGCAACTCCTTTCAGAGTTGCTTTACAAAAGGAAGGAGCTGTTTGAGTATTCTGATATGTATGTATTTATTTAAAATTATTTGCATGTAATATAGTGGAGCATACCCAGATATCCATATGTTTTGTGCACCTCTATGATTCTTTATCTTCACCTCCTTTTCTTCTAACAGAGCTTCTGTGTATTTAAAATAGGAGTGGGCAGAGTGTAACCTATGGGCTCCAGGGCAATTTTTCTTTTGCAAAAATTGCAAAAAGAAAAAGAAAGAAAAAGAAAAAGAGCTTTATAACGTTCCCACAATGCTCTCTATGGAGATGTAGAGGTCATTTCCACCATGTTTGTAGGCCCTTGAGCTGCTCAGGATTCAAACGTGTGTGTGCGTGTGTGTGTGTGCAAAATGTTTCAGATGTTCTCCACCAAATGCCCAAGTGTGGGGGAGCATTTCTACCATATTTTGGGCCAACTCAGGCCAATTTAGGCCCAAGAGAGGTCTCTGTTTGAAACAGGGAGTGAAAAGAGAGTGATTTTGCGTTCAAAACACCTTGCCTGGGTGAAAATGGCCCAGGAAGGGCCAGAAAATATCCCCCTATCCCTTTGAAGAGCATTTGAAGGAGGGGAGATTCTTTTTGTAGGATTGTGGCAAGGATGTGGTCCTTCATTGTCTTCTGAGGGGCTAATGTGCCCCCCCCCCCGGGTCATTATACAGTTTACCATCCTGGCTTTAAGATTTGGAAGATTTACATATGTTCAACAGATATAGCTTCCCCAGGAAATGGCTCTTCACCAAGTTTGGAACTTGAGGATCATAAAATTTCCTGACAAGGCCGATGTTCCTTGTCATGCCCACACCACATCTGAAAAATGAGAGTAACTATACTGAACAGACTCCGAGTTAGGGCTGCTGAAAGTTTCAGTGAGCTAAATTCAGAAAAACTGCTCAGTATGCTCAAAAACTTCGTAGGAGGAGGTAGTGGTGGTGGTAGTTGTGGTGGTAATGATAGTGGTAATTATATTTTATAGCAAAGATGGAATAATAGAATGCCTCTCTAGAATGCTGTTTCTGTGAGAAAGGAAGTGGTTTCTCTTTTAAGGAATGAACCTAAGAACTGAAGTGATTATCTTTGGAAAAAGTGCAGGATCCTCACCTTTTACATAAATTTATTTTCTTGTTGAAATCTCACTTCCCAGTTCCGTCTTTTACTTGTCTTTTACTCAAAGGTGGCTATTACTTTTGTACACGTGGATATAGGAAGGATTAAGCCTTAAAGTCAAAGTTGCTTTAAAATGTGACCTTTGCCATCCCCCCTTTCTCTTTATAACCTTCCTGTCCCCAGTCCCAATGCAGGGTTACCACTTTAACCCTTTAACAGCAATGACTTTTAATGTGGTGATTTGCACACTACATACAGTACATGCTTTTGCATTGAAGTACAAGATCAATGGCTCAATCCACAATAGGAGTGGATGACTTGGAGAGCCATATATCCCCCATTGCACTTCCACCTGTGAGTATCTTTTTTCTTTAAAAATGCCTCCAAATGAGCCATAGGAAACATGGGGGCACTCTGGTCACTTTGGCCCTCCTGACCAAATTTGGTGTGTGTGTGTATGTCTTTCAAACCACCTGTTGACTTATGGCAACCCCATGAATTTCCTAGGGTTTTCTTATGCCAGGAATGCTCAGAAGTAGTTTGTCAGTTCATCTAAAATATAACTTACACCATTGGTGGTCTCCTACCCAAATGCTAACCAGAAATTGGGTATAGGAGAGGTATTTGTTTCCCTAACAGAAATAACCTGGAGATCAACTTTAACTTCTAGGTCACTTCTTGTTGATAAAAAGTATCATCTTCATTTCCAAAACAGCACACACACGTGTCTGTGCACACGCGCGCGTGCATGCATATACATACACACACACACACACACACACACACACACACACACACACATATCCTTAACATACCACCAGAAGTATTTCAGGTATTTTGGAGCAAGAAATTAATAATATATCATTTGTAGATAACTGGAAATTCTTTGGGGACAGGAAGACAAACTCTGTGGGTGTCACTGCCTACCCTAGCAATGAAGGAAAGAGGTCTAGGGAACTTCTTGAGACTTACTAGTTACAAAAATAATGGGGATGGCACTCAGGAACGGGAGGATCACCAGGATCCATAGGGAGGAAAACAAGTTCTGAGGAACTTACCAGCACCCTGGCACTGGAGGAGAAATGGATGATTTACTTTCTGACCCATAACTCTAACAACAAACAAAACCAAAGAAAACAAAATCCTTTCCAAAGGTTGGCTACAAGCTCAGGAATGAGGAAATCATGAGTATCCATGGGGAGCGGAACAAACTCTGCAGAACATAGCACTACCCTGGCACTAGAGGAAAAAGGGACGGGGTCCTTGCTGAGCCCTACCAAAGCTTTGAGAAGGCAATCCAGAATCCCAGTGACAGGTGAACCACCAAGGTCTCTGGGGACGGGGAGGTGAATGCCAAAGAACATACTATCGCTTGGTCTAGTGACAAAGGAAAGTCAAAGGTAAGATCCTTACTGAGTCCTACTGATGAAAGGCTGATTTTTGGAACTGAGGGGTTCCTTCCTTCAGATTCCAGGGAATCACGTAACCCAAAAAGCAATTTGCTGCGACCTCCAACATGCAAAACTGCTCTTCTCCAGGGAGCTCCCCTGAAGGAAAATTGAAAGGTACACTGACCTTGTTTATCACCTAGCCCACACAATTGCAGTTAAGAGGTTCTGCTTCTAACACCCTCCTTAACTGTAGAAAGGAGACTTCCTGTCCCTCGCATGTCCTGAATGCAGTGGGAACCTCCTATCACTTGTGTGCCATCTGTGAAGTGGGGAGCTCCTACCCCTCACATGTCCTGAATGGGTGTGTGTACTCTAACCTGAAAATCCTAACTCTTGGATCCCACACTAGGATACACCGAAAGAGCAGGAAAGATTCCTGGGACAGTAAGCAAAACAGAGAGCATTTTCCAGCCCCAGATAGTTAACTCTGACTCACACAGACAGATCCACACTCATACATTCACACATACGAAAAGCCTACTAGAGTCTCCAAAGGTTTCCTGGCATCTGAACCACCCAGACCATGTGTGTAGACTTCATGGATTTAGAAGGCAGTATAGGGTGTTGCTTGTTTTCTCCATCACTTCTTTAACCCTTTTTATGGGACTGGTAGAGCCTCCACCAACATTTGCAATCTATCTTTAATGTTGGATTAGTTTGGGGAAATATTCAACTTGGCTATGCAAGAGGAGGTAACAGCAATGTGAACGATCCAGCAACAGCTATACCAGTACTCACTGTGGAGACCCAGGCACTGAAAAATCATGTATCCTTTTATTTTATTTTTAAAAAACAGCACACACTTCAGCACATGGCAAGGAAGTGATCTGAGACAGTGAAGCAAGAAGTAGAGATTTCCATGTCTGTTCAGTAAGATAATTCATTCATTTCAAACAAAATCCTTTACAAGTTCACCTTAAGAATTAATAACAAACTTTTATTCATTTTCCAATGACTGTTCAGTAAGATAATTCATTCATTTAAAAAAAAAATCCTTTAAAAGTTCACCTTAAGAATTAATAACAAACTTTTATTCATTTGCCAATTTCTAGCTATATTAGTCTGCAGACAAATCAGACCCATTTGCTTTATAAATGTGGGAAGGCACACCTTTAATTAATAAAAGTAAAGCCAGCAATGGTATCAGGTTAATACTAATGCCTAATATCTAATTTAAAATACCATTTACTGCCATCCAATATAGATCCCCCTTCCAAGTGCCAACAAAGGTGAATAATATCTACATCTATCAAATTACATCTCCAGCATTCAGGAGAACAGTTGGGATGGATTTAGCTTAAATAGCATACAATGCAAAATCTGTGGCATTTTATAGAAAAATAATACAGAATTTTCAGGGGTAAGAGATTTATTACAGCACAAACTGTTCATGGCTTACAGTGCAGTCTTCATACAGCCTGAATGTATTGGTCAGTCTTCAGACATAAATGCATAATGTGCATCATAGATGGGGGGCATGAATGAAGGAGGCCATTTTCATTAACTGTAGCATCTATCATGCTCACATCAGACACTTACGGTATGACAAAACTGGAAATGAGGGGAAATTCTGAAAAAATGATTTTAAGCTAAACTAAGACATGGTACAGACCTCCCAAAAAGGGAGGCCTGCTAGCGCCTGTTTTTCCTATGCAGGGAAGCTACAGCCGCCAAACCACATGGCTTCCCAGCAGAGGAAATGGTGTAGTAGTTTGACTGTAGGAACCCCACTCTGGAGACTGGTGTTTGATTCCCTGCAAAGCTAGGGTGACCTTGCATGAGTTACACACTCTCAGCCCCAGAAAACTCCATGATAAATTTGCTGTAGGATCACCATAAATAAAAAATGACTTAAAGGCACACAACAACAACAAACTGAAAAATAGTATAAAAATGTACTTCTTGTGTGAACTGGTCTAAGTTCAGGTTGATGGCAGAATAAAAGTGGGTCTTCTCAAATTTTTCCTTTTAAGAAGTCCAGATGATAAAGATGCCTTAACGTATCTCAGGTGAAGAGATGTTGCAGTGTCAGGAACCCACTTTGCTCCAGTCCTACCCTGTCCCTAAGCTCTGCCTACTCCTGGAATGCAGCCCCTGAGATTCTTCCCAGATTGTTTGGACAGACCATAAGCTGGCCTTCCAGCCAGCCACAATAAGTGAATGCCTGCGAGGAAATACTGAAGTAACAGACCTGCAAATTTACATATTCATATAATGGACATAATATAGTTTTATTTTTGTTCCCCTTGTTTCCTGTGTGTACAGGCATCCATGACAATATGTAAAAATGCACGTACCTAAGGAAGGCAAGACATGAGATAAGACCAAACAAATATAGTCAACACTGACCAAAATAATTGTTCAGTGAGAAACCAAAGATACATTAATTTCTCCTGGATGTTGAACTGTGAGGTTGGCTCAAACGTCAAACAACATTTGGTTGTCCTTGATAGGATATATCATCCTGTGGTCTCTCAGTTTACAAACTCATACTGGCTTTGTTTGGAAAGATTGATCTAAGTGCTTATAGTCCATTAGTGCAGACTAATGGGAAATCACATTGTAATCCAAATTTATTCATTGAATTAATCCTCTTTCCATTACTGATCTCATCTTGTACATTTTACCTCTCAGAAGCCTTATATTATTTGTGCTTGCATATGTGTGTTGCTGCAAGACTCAACAACATTCACAGCAGTTGCACCATAGCCAGGATGCAAACTGCTATTTTAGGTGTGTCTGAAGGTTTATGCCAACCTCACAGATCCATTATGCCAAAACACAGTGTGCAGTCTGGCATAGTGGGCTGCTGTTCAAGAAACAGAAGACTTTCCCTCTCCCGTTAGCACATGGAAATAGTTCTCACATTCTTTGGATTCTGGCCTGGATCAATAATGAAAATATTGTAACTGCAGACCTTGGAAATGTTGTTTTTGGATTTCAGTCCCAGAATTCTTCAGTCAGCATCATCATTCTGGGAGCTGTAGTCCAAAAAGGAAAACTTTAACAAGCTCTGCTTTTGCAGTGTTTTAATTTTAGAGCTTCTTGATGGCTGCTATTAGGTCCCTGTGGTTCTTCCTGCTGCACCTAAAGACCTTTTCATTCAGGATGACTTTGCAGTTGAGTGGCTTTTAAAGAAATGACCTTTAAATGGTTGGGTGTTGTTCACTGATATGTGTTTAGATTGCTTTTAATTCAGTTATGTTTTAATGTTATAGTTTGTTTAACCATGTTTTGATATTATAGCTTTTTGTGTTTATACTTATACTTGGTGTTTTTTAGTCTCCTTGTGGGAAGCCTTGAATCTCATTTTTGGGAGAAAAATGGGGCTTAGATTCCATTGGTAAATTATCTATTTTATTGTCTGTATTTATATGCATAAAAGATGCTTTTTAATATCATCCTAAGTGTAGATATATGTGTAATTTCACTTTATTCTATGACAAGACCTTTGAAAACAACATATTTTAATATCATTTTTACACACAACATAGTGTTCCTGACAAACAAAACCTGTTGAAATTTTCTCCTCTATACAACTATTAAAGGTACAAGAGTCCTTTATTTCACCTAGCAATCCTAGCACAAAACCATGCATATGTAGCGAGTCTCACTGCTTCAGTGGCACCTACTCCTTGGTGCTTAGAAATGCAGAAAATGTATATTCTAGCAATATTTATAATGTTTTTGTAGTATTTAGCTTTAGGAAGTTCTTTCTCTTCTTGCTGCTGAATATCTTAATGCATGTTGTTTCTTGTTTCTTGTTTGTTTTTACTGAGACTATCAGAAGCATGAAGCCAACTGCTCAACATTAGATTTCTTCAGGCCAGGAAAATTAGATGGAATTTGATGGAATTTGAATAGATGGAATTAGAGAATATTGTTGCATACATCTTGAAGTAGGGCCAGTATATGGTCTTAACCTCAGGAACAGTTTAAATGACTCAGTAAGCCTGGTTGCTAACCATCTGTGAACATGTCTTCAAGTTACCTGCCAAGTTATTTCTTAGATTGTATGCCATGGGCAGGTTTACTTTATCTATTTTATTGTGTGTATGTACAGCGCTGTGTAAATCTATAGCACTATATAAATAAAGC
>NC_056526.1:85590620-85631873 GCF_019175285.1 Sceloporus undulatus | reverse complement strand
ATTATTATTATTATTATTATTATTATTATTATTATTATTATTATTATTATTGCCATGAATTTTATAGGATTTTCTTAGGCAAGGAATAACCAGAGGCTGCTGGTTTTGCTAGTTCCCAGCTCTATAGCCTGCTAAATTGCAAGGAGGTTGAGATAAAATGTCAGCTACCCAAACCAAATATTGTAGAAAGCTGCCTTAAAATAGTCAAAGATGATCTAAAGGCAGTAGAATGCAAGCTACTACCCTCCAAAGCAAAAAGAACAAGCTATGGCAAATCTGTTTTGGAAAACAAGTCAATGAAAAGCTGGAAAATCAGTACTGATGTGCATACTTCTAGCAGCATACAGAAGAATAGGAGAAAGTGTTTGGGCTTTGTGAGGGTTGTCTCCATGTTGGATGTGAATAAAATGAACTTGAAATTGATAGTAAAAGGCTACAAAATAATCTTGGATCTGGAACAGCATAGGGTCATATTGTTGAACATTTTGAGGCATTGCTGACAAAAATAATGAAGTATCCACTTTTTCACATACTGAACAAGGATTGGAACATACTTACAATGAACTAAAACATATTCACTTTAAAAGGTAACATGTCTCTGCAAATTCTTTACAAATCACTAATGATACCTTTGAATAAGAGGACATAACTCTACTTTTATGTTACCAAGGAGAGCCATCAGAAGGAGATCCTAAAGAGGTGTTCTCAAATACTAAGGTATAGTTATATCATGGCAGAGGTGTGGTATGCCATGCTGGCAAGGGGCTCTGGAGTTGTACTCCAAAACATAAATTTTCCAAGAGGTCACGTACCTTTTGAATTCAGATGGCCCCAATATGGCATCACTAATCCCCAGGCTTAGTGGCTCAGGATTGTGAAATGAAGAGGCTACAGGGAGCCTCTTGATCAGAGCTGAAGAATATAAGCAGTTGATATTGATTGGTTATTAAAACAAAAAGGTCAAGAGTGATAATGTGAAGGTATTAAAAACCCTCTTGTCATTGGTTAAACAGGCATCTGAAATAGATTTCCAGGTTGAGGTGGTAATAGGGGGATGAGTAGGAAAAAGCAAAAGGCTCTTTTATTATTTTAGAAATTATACCTTGCCTAACAACTTCAAAATCTTGATAGTGTTTTCCCTGTACTTATAAATAAATTTATATATGAGTCAAATATACATGTAGCTCTTTTTTTTTTTACATCTTTGTTGATGATTAAATGAAAGATACTTTGGGCTTGAAATAGAAGTAATCATTACAATTTCAAACTTTAAAAGGGGGAAGATCCATATTCCAACAGGTGAAGGCTTTAGAAGAGAACGTAGTCAATATACTGTTCAGTGAAACAGCTCTTGATTTTGATTCTATTGATTTTGCAGTGTCATTTTGAGTGGTTTGGTCTGTAATTCACAGCCTGTTTATCCCGAAAAGAATCATATAGAAGTAATGTGATCAGTTCAGTAACTGCTAAGCACAAATTGAGATGGCATGTTTTCAGAAAATGTGTATATAGCACTTCTAACCTCTGAAGTCAGTGTCTAGAACTGAATAGGTTCTAGGTTGTATGACTTACTAAGGATTTCAACTTCCATATTGTAAAGTAAAACAAAGATAAATTATATAAAAATTATAGCTCTGTGGGAAATGAGGGTTATTAATGCCAAAAAAATATCCAGAGCCCAAACACAAGGGCAAAAAAGAGCAGCATCTTGCCACGTCAGGGGCATGGCATGCAGATGATACATGCGCCCAGATCGTCCAGAAGGCCACTCCTTGCCAACAGCCTGTTCAGGTCCATGGCAATCGCCAGCTTCGGGACCATGGCATCCAGTCGCTGTGGTCCTGCACCTATTGGGGCTTGCTCATGTATGGAGCGGCCAGAGGCCCCTCCAAGTTACCCGTCTGTTTGACCCCCTAGGATACATTAAACAACAAGAACTTACCAGTTACAAATTTGTTATCAACTTTAGGTTTTTCAGAGCATTTTGCATCTTCACACCCAGTACCTAATGAGAATACGACAAAATACTACTGTATTCTTGTGAAGTAATTGATTCATTTGTTTTTTCTGGGGAACAGAATTCATGTAGAGATTCAGCACCTCTCTCACAATCCTGTTTATTTAATGGATTGACAAGACAGCTACCAGTCTCTTCTAGGGATGTAAAGACTGCTCCCAAATTTTATCATCACTAGTGATAATATATATGGTCAGACACTTTTCTGTCAAAAAAAGTTATCTGAAATTTTTCACCTCTTAGGACTTAAACTTTGGTTTCACAAAGACAGTGCTTTCTGCAAAAGCAACAAAACTATTATTTTCTGTCCAAAACATTGGCTCCGTGCAAGAAAAATACTGTGTGTGTGTGTGTGTGAGTGAGTGTGTGTATACACAAAAGTAAGACATTTTTCAAAAATGGCCAAAATACAAAAATAGCAATAAACATGTGCAAAACCACTTCTTACTCAATGAGAAGAAACTTCTTAAATTATTAATTATTGCATATGAGAATAAAATGAGCAAACCTTTACACCCCTAATCATCTTCATTCCATCATTTTAGAGAAAATTCCTGGGAACTATATGACATAGCTCTCTAACATTGAAATTTCACTGAAAATACTTTGAAAATTTTTCTGAGAATTTTTAATTTCATTTTTTATTATTATTTGTAGGCACAGCAGTGAAAATATTCAGAAAATGATCCCCATTTACTGCCAGCAGTACACTGGAAAACAATCATCTGAATAATCCCACATTTATCTATTCTGCATTTGCTAACTCTAGTAAAGATGCAGATCTTATGTACTACATCCAGAATTCTAAGGTCTACAAGAGAAAGCTTTCTTTCTTTCTGTCCACCATCACAGCCTTGCTTGGTGAGGACACAATAGAGAGAGCCTTCTCAGTGGCTGCTCCGACCCCTGGAACTCCCTTCTGTGGGAGGCTAGGCTGCCCCGCTTCTTACTTTCCTTTTGCCAGAAGGCAAATATTTTTTTTGTTTAAGCACATTTTTAATGTGTAAGCAGGGGACCTTCTTACTAGGATGGTTAATTAATCTTTTAAAACTTTTTTGGTCTTTTAAATGATTGTATACTATTTTATGTAGTGATTTTGTTTTTAAGTTTTATTGTGAAATTATTTTTTTATTGACACACTCTGGGAGCAGCCTTGGCTTCTAATCTGGAAGAAATGCATCGTATAAACAAAATAAATAAATAAGGTTGTACATCTTTTTTAAAAAAAATCATAAAATAATATTGGTAAACAAATGCGCATATGAACCAACATGTGAATGGGGAAAATCATGCATTCCCAAATACCAAGAGTAGAGTATGTTTTATTTTTATCATCATGGCTATGAAGTCGGTATGCCAAACTTTTGACTCTGATTCTGTCTCCAATTCCTTCATAAACAGCTAACGTATATTAATTAGTAATAACAATTTTGTCCTACACTTTCGAGGCTAGGAGGGACCCCCTTCCCAGCTCTGGGACCTCAGGCAGAAGCCTCTCGGGGGTGCCAGACAGTGCTGGCACTCTGCCCTTGCCCAGGGACCCCTACTCTGGTGGAGAGGTGGGATGGGGCGGATCAGTTTTGCTGGGTTTGGGCAGGACAAGCGAGGGAACCTTCCTTCTCTCCAGACCGGAGTCACTGCCAGCACTGCCAAGTGAGCCATTGACGGATGGGAGCCCCCCACTGTCTGAGCCTCGAGGCAAATGGCTAAGTTTCATGTATTATATATAGTGTACTGCCTGGTATTTTTTAACTGTAAGCTGCTTCAGTTGTTTTTGTAACAGAGAAGCAGGATATAAATAAAGTTTTTATCATTATTTATTATTTACCTCTGCCACCGCCACCTATTCCTCCTCCCTCCGCCTCCTCCTCTCCTGCCACCCCCCCCCAACATGGCTTGCCATCCATGGATGCTGGAATCCATGGATGGCAAGTCTGCAGATACAGAGGGTGTACTGTAACGACAAGGAAGTGCATCTCTAGTTTATCTTTTAAAACATATTTTCACTTTAGTTTTATCTCTATCCAACTATTATTAAGTTCCCATTTATATAAGAGGCAGTCTGAAACCTTAAGTCCAAAGACATTGCCATGAGGACAACAAGGTAAATCAGGAAATGTTTAGATGACAACAACTGATTCTAAACTACTAATGTTAATTTTAGTTTTAGACATTTTACTTTTGTACCATTCATTGCCATCACCAGATTTTCTCTCATGCATGTGTTTTGCTAGGTGAACAATTCATGGGGCTAGTTTCAAACAAAACATTTTCTGTTCAGTGCCACAATAGAGTGCATAGAGTCATATGCTCTTGTTATCTGATGAAATTGCTATATTCTACATTAACTGAACTCCCAAGCCATTCCCAAGGACAACTCAAGGTTGACCAAGTTAAGTGAGTCAAATATGGTTAATATTTCAGTGCAGAAGAATTACGTGGAATGAGACAACACCTGCCCAAGAAATAGAAGTACCAGTACTTGCAGAAATGATAATAAATAAAATAGTCTGGTTACTTGCATAATTAATGGTGAACAAGCGCGCGCGCACACACACACACACACACACACACGTACACACACACACCAATCATGGATTTATACATGAGATTTAGAATAATGAATACAGTTCAGTATGCTTCTTTTTCTCTTTATTTGGCCGATACTCAACCTAGAGAATGTGTGTTTGCTCTTGTTAAAAGTGTTAGTGTTATCTTCAAACTCATCCATCCGTTCTGTGAAGGTGGCAGCCACAGATTCTGGCAAAACATCAGAAATAAACTCTTCTAGAACATGGCCACATAGCCCGAAAAACCACAAAAAACTATGGATGCCGGCTATGAAAGCCTTCGACTTCTCATCCATTTTAGTTCATGCTTCAGTCATTGTAAACAGTTTGATGAATGCCCTTTCTAATTTTGCCATGTGAATTACAAGTGTTCCTTTGTCTGAAGCATTATGTTTTTGCTAAAACAAATGGCAAATTGTGATAGAAAAGTTTGCAGTGTCTATTTAAAAGTATCCAAATATACTACACACTAAAATCATTTTATGAGTTTTAGAGCCATTAGGCATCATCTCAGTGTTTCACTTTTATAAAAACATCTGCTCTATACAATGTTATTGCAGTGCAAAGAACTCTTGAGTTGTTAAATTTGTTGATTACCTCTCTCTAGTAAGATCAGGTAAGCTGCCTGAGCATTATATGTGTTCAATTCCCCCACCCCACTATTGCTGGCCTATCGTATTTATGTATATGCAGTTAACATATTTTAACACTCTGCAGCTATAGAGGAGACATAAATTTTAAAAGTCAGTTTTAAAATGCAGTCATTTGTGGACTGACATAAAGAACTATTTTTTCCTAAGCCAATTGAAGATGCCAATGATATGTCTTTAGGAACCATATAAATGAAGACCAACTTAAGGAACATAAGAGTTGATTAGGAGATTTCTAGCACTGTATTGAATGACTTGTCTAATGTTCCAGAGTTTATTATTCTGCGAACAGATGCAGTTCATGCACTGCCTCTTTTGTCTTATTGCTGTCATTTGTAAGGGCATTGGTTAGGTCAGGTGAAATGCATTTCCCTGTTATAACTAGAAATCAGAGATCTTTTACTCAGGAAGAGGCTCACTACTTCGACATTTTTGGAGAAGTGAATTTGAGGATAGTCCATGCCAATTTTGATGTAGGAAGCATCAGACATGTGACATTTCTAGAAATTTATCTTCAATAAATAATATCCAATACTTTGTCTGGGATTGTTTATCACCCTCTGCAATAGACTTTGGGACCAAACAGACAGGCCAAAATAAAGCTGCTTAGGGTCACTTTGGAGGTATGCCATTTAAATGATACATACATCATAAGAGACCAGAAGCTGCACTCCAGTCCTTAGGACTGGAGCATGGCTTTGGTGTGGCTTCTGGCCTCTTAGGATGCATGTATCATTTAAACAGCATACCTCCAAAGTGACCCAAAGCAGCTTTATTTTGGCCTGTCTGTTCAGGCTCTTTGTTGGCATTAAAATTTATCATCTACTTTTTTTAGTTAGGTTCCACTGTGTCTTTCATGAACTTGTCATTTCATCAAAGTTAGGAAAGGTCTAGTATACATTTTGCCCTACTAGCAGTGTGACATACTTGCATTTTTAAAAAATTAAAATAAAAATGTGATTTTTTTTTCAACCCATCTCAGTAAAAACTAGGAGGGAGCTATCTAACTCTGTCATTCTATATGGATGGATATAAATTTTAATGAGAAAAAATTGTATAATAGTTTCGGTTATATGTTCAGTTGCATAGACTCCCTCTGTCAATTTCAAAGAGATGACAAATCTGGGACAAGGAAGTGGTGCAGCTCGAACAAGCATGGCTCTTAACTGCTGAACTTCTCTACCAGTTTAGAGACTGAATAAATTTGGTAATACTTTACCACAGCACTTTAAACTGAAAAGGACGGAGATGAAGGGGGAAGGGAGTTGGTTAAGGGAAAGATACAGGGATTTACAGGTGGACAGACAAATGAACAGATGGACAGACAGGAAAAGATAGTCTGAACGAAATCAGTTTTTCAGCTCATGAAATGGAATGAAATTATGTGAGCAAACCAGAGCCTTTTTGTAATGGGTTCAGAACAGTGTCTGTCTGTCTGTGTAATGCATATTGTCTTTTCTTGCTTTTAAGGGGCATTTTATGGCATTCTTGGCATTTCAGTAGTAATGTGTCATTCTCTTAAAGAGTCAAGGCTTCCTTGAGTGGAAATTCCATATCCAGGCACTGGTGAGAGAGAGAGTCAAAATTCATTAAAATGACCAAATTTAAACAGCCATTTAAACAAATAAGGTGGGCAGAAGCCAGATGCCTGTGCCAGTTTCCCACTTCTAATCCTCACCAGCTGCTCAGCAAAATGGTATAAAATTGGGCATAACCAGAAATGTTTGAGATACTTGGTTGTACCAGAAGGGTCACAGTATCTGCATTGAAACTTGAACCTTGTGGATTAGTGCAGCATCTTCAACCAGAAAAAAAATATTTTAAAACACTTCTATTCCTTCTCCATGCCTTTCCTTCTATTGGGATCCAGTGATGACATATAAACATGGAGCAGTTCTTTCCTGAATTGTTCCACAATACTTGCATGCATTTAAAATTGAAATTTAATTGATTTTGAGGAAGAAACAGTTCAAATTAATTCAAACACACTGTGCATAATGAAACACAAAACTTGTGGGATTTTGAGGAGCATGATTCATGTTAAAATCCTCAGAATACTTGTGCCATGCAAACCCACCAAAAGCCAAGTGTCTGTTTCCCACATTCCAGTCCTATTATCCAAAGAGCTAATAGCAATTTTATTCCACAGTGCTACCTTTCCTATAATTCTGTTAAGTAATTGAAGTGTAGACAAACTCACATGTCTAGTGTACTCTTGAATGCCATGGCTAAGCAAGCACTGAACTCAAGTCTCTTTGGTCATATGATCATGCCTTAATCATACCAGGTTGGGCAGGTACAGGAGTAAGTGCTGTGAAGATGTTCAGTCACAGTACACAGTGATTACTCATGAGCACTCTGCCCTGTGGAAGTTATACTATAGGATTTCACAGGATTATGCTATTTAATATCTTGATGAAACTACTATGAGAGAGATCATTAGTAGATGTTGACTGAGGTGTGAACCAATATACGAATGTCAACCAGACCTACCTTTCCTTTTCAGTTACAAGGTCAATGAACTGTGTCAGAGTACAGTGAACCCATCCCATCCATGGGGGTTCAGGCTGCGCTCCTACACAAATGGCAAAAAGTGTGGACAGTCATGCCTTATAATATTCAATGGTGGTGATGTGTATATGGATGTATCAGCATGAATGTGTGCACATGCCACTAGTGAATAATATGGGCCATAGTGATTGGTGGGTTGTCAGATCCACAGATCATCAGGCCATCAATACAAAGGGTTCAATGTACACTGTTCAGAATGGATGGAACTGGAATAGAATAGATGTAATTAATGGGCCAACAAATGGAGAACTATGCAGATAGGACATAAAAGCTATTAGTGTTTGTTTCTGTGCTCTGCTGTGTGGTGTTTGACCTGTTCTGGAGAGGGCTATACTCCTCTTAAAATTATCATTTTCCTGATTTGGAAATAGTTCTGAATCCAACTTTTCTTAAGATCGTCCAAGATTGAAATATCCCAGGGTAGTCATGTTGGCAATATAGCAAAATACAGTATCATCCAGAATCCACTAAACTTTGATACACTTATTGGACCACCCAAAATGTACGTTATACACATTGCAAACATCTGAAGCTCTACTGGCTTCTTAATTAGGCAAAGGTATTTAAAAAATGCAGGTGAAAGAAAGCGGGGGTGGAAGAATGACAATGTTAACCATAGCCCTGCATTTGTTCAAGATGTTGTGGTTGTTGTCCTCAGTTCAGATGGTGTGGAAAGATATTCATGGAGTTGGGCCCATCCTCTTTCTGGCCATGTGGGCCCATTCACACTATGAAAGAAACCAGTTTGGAAACCAGGTTATTTCCCTGTTGTTCTGACTTGCACCAATTATATTCAGTGTAGTTTGTGGGGAGGCAACTGAAAAGCCCATTTAAACCAGTGCATTTGGCCCTGTATCCCTTAACAGTTGTTTTGCTAAGAACTGCAGTGGTCCACATCTCTGATAGTGTCAATAAGTGATCAGATAGATTCGGATCACACAGCCACCTCAAAATATGTATATTCAGGAAATGGAGGCTCCTCCATTTTGATCCAGAATAGTGGTGAATGGGAACTTCAGACCAGATTTAAATGCCATGAAGAGATTCACTGCCTTAAAATGTAGTCGGAATGGTGAATCAATTTTGAATCGATTCAGAGATGTGAATCTCTCCATGCAAAAAATGTAAGTGTGACTGGCCCCGGAGATTCAATCCAGGAAATAAACTTTAAATTCCATTAGCAAAACAAAACCTATTCCCTGTGAGATTTATGCCTTTATTTGGACAAAATGTTCTGCTAACTGTTGTTTTGATTACTGAAAATGATCCAGAAATTTCAACTAATCTATAACAGATTAACAAGATTACTAGTTCGGACTGGACAATATGATTATATAAGTGAGGAAGCATGGGAAGTTTGAGCATTGGACTATGACTCTGGGGATCAGGTTTCAAATCTCTGCTCACCGATTGAAATCCATTGGCTAGCCTTAGGCAAATCACACTCTCTCAACCTCAGAGGAAGGCAAAAACAAACCCCTCTGAATAAATCTTTCAACGAAACCCCCATGATTGGTTTGCTTTATGGTTGTCATAAATCAGAAATGACTTGAAGGCACACTACAACAACAAATACGATCATATAAACTTAGTGTTTTGTGATCTGGCTAGGAAAATGTTTTTACTGGCTAGGAAAAATGAGAGTTACATTTCAAAAGCACCTGGAGGGCTACAGGTTGCCCATGTTTATTTAAAATTCAAATTAATGTTAGGAGACAGATTATCTGAAAGAGTATATTTTTCTCTACATTCTTGAACTAGTTTTCTGAGGCCCATCTCAGAAATTAGGTGGGTGAATACTAGAGAAAATATGTACTGTATATTCCTTCATAGATGAGAATACGTAGGCTTCATGCAATATTAAAGAACACCTGAATGTTAATCACTTGAAAGCAAAATTGTGGAGTTTGGATAGAGAAGGCAGAGATATTAATGACAGAAAATCAGGAAGTGGAACAAGTTGACTCTTACAAATATCTGGGCATGACATTTAAAAATTCTGGATCATGGTCCACTCATTGGGAAATGGTTGCATTATCAGCTAACATATGTTTAAGTGTCTGGTGTATTTTAAAAAATATATTTTCGTGTTTGTTTGTTAATTTGATTTTTTAAAGAACCTCCAGGGTATTTGTTAGTAATTAGCATTTTCATTAGCAGAAAGGCAGGATAGATATTTTCTTATAAATTGAAAAGCAAACACTTCCACAGGCTAGGCAATGAGGATGAAAATAGCAACAAAATCTGGCAATACAGCATCATTCTCTGTGGAACACACATTGCTGTATACATTTAAATACATATTCACAACCAAAATGAGAGTAACAATCTAACAGGAATGCATCAAGCCAAGGCTGTAATGTATAACAGCTTACGCAGTTCCTTTTTGAGTACTATATCTCTGTGGAACACACATTGTTGTACACATTTAAATACATTTTCACAACCACAGTGAGAGTAACTATCTAACAGGATTGCATCATCTCATGGCTGTAACATGTAACTGCTTACACTGTTCCTTTTTGAGTAACATATCTCTGTGGAATGCACATTGCTGTATACATGCTGTACACATTTAAATATATATTCACAACCACAAGAGTAACTGTTTAACAGGAGTGCATCACCCTATGGCTGTAATGTGTAACTGCTCATGCAGTTACTTTTTGAGTAATGAATCTCTGTGGAAGGTATATTGATGTACAGGTTTAAATACATATTCACAACCACAATAAGTGTAACTATCCAACAGGAGTGCATCAACCCATGGCTACAATGTATTACTGCTTATGCAGTTCCTTTTTTGAGTAGTTATCTCTGTGGAATGTACATTGCTGTAAACATTTAAATATATATTCAAAACTACAAGAGTAACTATTTAACAGGAGTGCATCAACACCTTTAACAAGACGCCCCACAGGATGTTCAGCAACATTTGAGGGCATGGGGAGACAAAGCTGAAAATACTGTGGCTATAAAAGTGTAGGCTCCACGCACCTTCATTTCTGCTCTTTGTTTTGTTTTGTTTCCTAGATAACTACTACGGTACTCCAAAGCCTCCAGCAGAGCCAACCCCATTACTGTTAAATGTAACAGACCAGATACTCCCAGGTGCAACACCCAGTGCTGAAGGCAAACGCAAAAGGAATAAGTCAGTGAGCAATATGGAGAAGACTGGAATAGAGCCTCCAGAGGAAGAGGAGGAAGAAAGAGCTGTAGTCAATGGGAATGGCATGGCAATAACACCAGGTCAGTGCTCTTGTATGAAACAAGGCTTCCCTCAGCCCCTCCCCATCCCCTGTCATTTTGTACATGTTTTTTGAAATTTGCCTCTATGAATGAATGAAAGAACTAAATGTTTTAGCAAAAGGATGATAGGTATTGAAAACAGCCAATCCTCATCTGCAATAAAGGCTACAAAAGAGCACCCCTTGGCAATATGAGCTTCCTTGACAGTAAGAGAATTTTCCTTAATACTCCTTCCAGAGAGTTTGACTCCTGAAATGCCTGAAGTTAGGTCTAGATAATGTCTAGGCAAATCAGCAATATCAGCCTAGAGATGTGGATCATCTGAAACAACATTTATGCTGGGCTTTAGAGTGTATCAGGAATTTCTGTATTTCCTGGCTCTGGTTGTGACTGATCTGTCCATGTCTAGCCTTGGACTTGGACTATCTGTTGCTTGCAATTGACTGGTTTCAAATCACTGCTTGACTGGATCATCTTCATCTGGTTTTTCTGTTTGCTATTACTTACTTTAACTAGTTACTTTTGACGGGTAATGAGGATGCAATGAAGTAATGTTTCAAATGTAGCACAGTGCACAAGAGCAGAGTTAGTTATTAGTGTGTGGTGTGTAATCGTCTCTAGTGAGCTTTTCTGAAGGCATTTGACAGGCATTTTTCAGATTCTATGCCACCTGTCTAAGGTTTTACTCCCCCCCTCTGAAAAAAATATCAGAAAGCAATGAAAAACCGATGAACAGTGCAACAAGTTACACAACAAGGTGTTTTTTCACATTATAATGAGCAATGGCCATGAGTTACTTTTCAAACAGTGTAACTAGGAGCAGGAACAAATTATTTTAAAAAGAAACTTCCAGCACTGCTCACACCCCAGGCCCAAAAATAAGCCCCCATTCATCTGTTCCTTCCTATCCTAAGGTAACAAAGGAATTCTAAACTAGATGGATTCAAAAATGTACCAAGGAAGCCCAACTCCACTCAAGGGTTGGTTTTACTTGCTGATATTGTAAGTTAAGAGTTGTGGCTCAGTTACTAAAGAATAAATGGTAACCCAGAAGGTGGTCCCAGTGTGACTGCTCTGTTTCCAAGGGGTCAAGTAGTAGGTCTGGGACTTTTTGCCAGTGAAGAATTGCCATCAGGATGGCTACAATACCAATGACTGGTTGGCTCACAAGTCCAACCTCACCTCATCCCTGGCTGCAAAGTTGTAATAATAAATTTAATACAGTAACTTACAATTTGCTGCCATGAAATGCCCCCCCCCCCCAAAGTGGCTGTCTATGGTGATTGCTACATGTCATGCCTAACTGGCATCAATTAAAACACATTAATTAAAACATGCCACAGTTTAAAAGAACAAATAATACCTACATATTCTAAAACAATCCACATTTAAAATTCATCATTTAAAATTCAAAGTTTAAAATTCATCTGAATAAGCCTACAGGAAGAGACTGCTGTTGGTAGTACATTACCTGTGATCTGCTTTGGGTCCCTTTCTGCAAGAAAGGCAGCATAGAAATTAAATGAATAAATAAATACACTATGTTCACCAAGAATATGAAAACGTTGCTGTAACTTATGTATATTTATTTATAGTAATTTATTTAAATTTTTTATTCAAATACAAAGGATGATCCAAAAGAATGTGTTAATTCTTCATCCATGGCATTGAAACATCATTGGTCACAGTGGCTACTGGTGGCTTCCATGTCCATCTGTAGGATTTAGCACCTTGTACAGTTCCTTCTAACTTCAGGCAAAATCTGGAACAGATGCCTGTCCTACTGACACAAAAGCCACTAGCCACCAGTGTTAGAACAGGAATTTATGCTTTGCATGATACATATGTTCTCAAGACAGAAGGCTATACTGACTTGAACATGCAGTAAAAAATATTGTTTGTGCATGTGCTGATTTAATCATGTTAGAGAAGAAATGTGAATTTCTTGCCAAATAATTTGCCCTAGAGAAGCAGTTGACCCGCAAAGGGCACTTAAAAGCTTTTTTGGATCACCAGTGGATTAGTTACAGAGGTTGTTATATAGACATTATCCACCTACATCCATCCATTGCAGAAACAGCCGAAGGAAACATGTCTACTCCCAGATGAAGGATGGAAAGAAGAAAAAGGAGGGGTAGGTGGAAAGGTGGAAGAGTCAAAGGGTGATGATAAAGTTTGAGATGGAGAAATAAATCTATACTTACACAAACACGGATGTGACTACAAGATGCAGCAGAAGCCCAAATTAGCCAGAAGCAAAATAGCTATTTCCAGGGCTCCCTCCTCCCCCCCCCCCTCTTTTTAAAGAATAAAAATAATAAATGTGTTAATAATCATTCTGTGTGCCACTCTGGGGATAAAATGGAAAGAAATTGTGTTGATGTCATTTGATTCTTTATGGTGGAATTTTGCTTTCTCTGGTGTTCTAAAAGCGTGGGAGAAGAGTTCGAATCTCCCATTAATTAAACATTCATTAGGCAGCAGTGAATATTTATGGGTTTCTGAATCCTGAAGAGCATTTCATAATTTAAAAGGAGTACTTTAAAAAGGAGCAGCACCCTGTAGATACTGTATAGTAACAACTAGAACTATGTGTGTGAGGGGGGAAAAGGAGCAGCACCCAAAACAAGTACTATTACATTTTGCAATGTAAATACCATTGTGCTACGTTTGGGGGAAGAATGACTGTTATTGGTATTATTCCTTTTCTTCTCCAGGATTTAAAACCCATGTTGATATTGCCTAGGTGATATTGCAAATTACTTGACATTCCAACAGATAAATACTTAACCTTAATGATAAGAGTAAAATTATGTACTAGCTGTCTAGGTCAACTTAGTCGGTCCTGGTTAATTTGTCTAGATTTGCAGTGAAAGTAGCCCAATTTAGAACTGTCCACGAAAATAATTTCTTATAAGAAATTCGGATTCAGTAAATATATTCACAAGTATGTGTTATATGTTGCATATTTGCTATTTGGAGCTATCTTTTAAGAATATGTAAAACTTGTGACCTTATCTTTTATTGTATGATTTGATTGCTTATTATTGAATTTTCTTTTGGCTATATCCTTTATTTGGCTGTCAGATAATAAAACTGATGTGATAATGCCAGGTTCACCAATGTCATGGATTAAGAGCTTCATTGTTTACTGTTACCTAGAATGTAAGGAGATGGAGGAGGAGCAGGAGGAGGAGACAGTGACATAGTAGGAGTGGTAGTAGTCGTCTTCTTTTGCCTCAGGAATGAGCAATACATAGAAACATGGAACAGACCATAAGAGCCATCCAGTCTGATCCCCTGCCATGCAGGATGACACAATCAAAGCATTTCCAACAGATAGCCATTCATCCTCTGCTTAAAGACCTCCAAGAAAGGAGGGTCTACCACTCTCCAAGACAATGTATTCCACTGTTGAACAGCTCTTACTGTCAGAAAGTTCTTCCTAATGTTTAGGTGGAATCTCTTTTCCTGTAGTTTAAATCCACTGCTCTGTGTCCTAGATCCAAAACAACACTGCAGAAACAGTCCAGTTTGAGACTGCTTTAACTGCCCTGGCTCAGTGCTAGGGAATTCTGGGAACTGGAGTTTTGTGAGACATTTAGCCTTCTCTGTCAGAGAGCTCTGGTGCCACAATAAAATACAGTCCCCAGGATTCCCTAGTGTTGAACCAGGTCAATTAAAGTGGCCTCAAACTGGATTATTTCTGCAGTGTGCTTTGGGCCCTAGTCTCTCGAGCAGCAGCAAATAAACTTGTTTCTTCTTTCTCCATATAATATCCTTTCAAATATTTAAGCATGTCTATCATGATCCTTGGGAGCTAGCATGGTGTAGTGGTTTGAGTGTTGGACTGTGACTCTGAAAACCAGATTCGAATCCTGGCTCAGCCAATATAACCCCACTGAGTGACTTTGAGCAAGTCACACTCTCTGAGTCTCAAAGGATGGCAGTGGCAAACTCTCTCTGAAGAAGCTTGCTAAGAAAACCCCATGATAGGTCCACCTTAGGGTCGCCATATCTCAGAAACAACGTGAAGCCTCACAACAGCAACAACAACCATGATCCTTAGGACAAGAGGGTCCTCTTCCTACAATGTTATCCACTGCTGCTACTTGTTCCACCCAGATTGCAGCCACTTCTTCCCTTCTCTTCCTTTATCACGTATCACGCAGAACTATTTCAGGCCAGAAAAGAAAGGCTACATACTGTCTGCACAGTCAAAACATTGCAATTTAATATATATATGTGTGTAGAAAGCAGAACATGACAAACATTTCAAGGGTTTAGTACCAACATCTCTCTACCTCATCGGTGCCATCAAAACTGTATGAGCCCCATCCGTTCTCTTCCCTTTCTGTCACTAAGGGAAGTTTAGGATGACTCTGCTATCCTTTCAGCAGCAGGCAAAGACCTTTTCATTCTAGCAGGCTTTGGGGATTTGCTTTGTTTTACTGTTTTACAAGAATATATATATATATTAGTGTGCTGTACTATTTTTATTCTCTTTTTAAATGATTGTTTCAATGTGTAGTTTTGTTATTAGTTTCATACTGTTTTAATCACATCTTTATGATTTTAATCATATGTGTGTTTAGTTTTAATTCTCTATACTACATAAGCCACCTTGAGTCTTAGTTTGGGAAGACAACTTGTTATAAATATAGAGACGAATGGATGGAGTGGAACTCACCTTGCATATAGCTGGTCTATGTGTTTGGAGACTACTCTAGCACCCTCCTTCATCATAGCGAGAGGGATATATAGAGGGCCATCATAGTTGCTGGTACCAATGACAAATTCAACAGTGACTGCAAATCCAGCATGGTATAATTCAAAGACATAGCCATGTCAGTATGGATCAGAATGGAAAGGGATTTTGCAGCACCTTTGAGACTGAGAGAAAAAAGTTGGTAGCATAAACTTTCATGGACTGAAGTCTACTTGTTGTTGTTAAACTGCTCTTGAGTTGATCCTGACTCATGGCAACCCCCTGTCCTCCACTGCTCTGCTTAGGTCCTGCAAATGCAGGCCTGTGTCCTCCCTGATTGAACCTATCCATCTCGCATACGGTTTTCCTCTCTCTACTACTACGTTCTTCCTTTCCCAGCATTATTGTCTTTTTTAATTATTCATGTCTTCTCATGATGCGGCCAAAGTATGACAGCCTCAGTTTGATCATCCTGGCTTCCAGGGAGGTTTCAGGCTTGATCCGTTCAAGGACACATTTGTGTGTCTTTTTGGCTGTCCAAGGTATCCTTAGCGCTCTTCTCCAACATCATATCTCTGTATACTTGTCTACTTATCCCGCTGCAAATCCAGTAATGGTTAATCCACCATCAATAGAGAAGTCTCCGCTGTTTCCAGTACCCCCCAAATTTCCAACTCGTGCTCTGCATTCTTTTATTTAAAAATATCACTTTGTTATTAATTAACTTGCTTACGAACATACAAAGCTGTTGTATATTTTCAACTATTTCAACCACATATCCAACTATTGTTTATTCTGTGGTAACTCTTCAATAGATGTCTCTGTCTTCTCCCTTTTAACTGGAGATGCCTATAACCAAGCGTAAGAGCTTCTCTGTTCAAAGCATATGGTCTGCTTCTACATCATCCTTGTTTCTTATGTTTTTGCCTGATTATATTCAGGGCAGCACAAAACAAAAGTAGTAGCTTTCTTGTGGTTGCTTGGTTGTCACATTTTACACTCATTAGTGATGCCTGGGCTGTGTAATACTATGATCCTGAACAAATGTGGACCTGACATTTCTCCATTAGATGAAGACTTTGTGGCTTCAGGTGCCTGAGGGTTGAAGGTGGCTGTATATTTAAGTGCCACTGAAATGGTTTTGACATATGAACTACTTTCTGTAGAAAATGTATACCAAAACCACTTCTACAACATATTCAAAACTGTGGGTGAAAGAATGCTTTTAAGAATGCTTTTTAGCTGCTGAGCTCCTTTAATAATAATAATAATAATAATAATAATAATAATAATAATTTGTTTATTTATATACCGCTATTCCAAAGATCATAGCGGTGAACAGCAAGTAAGCTAATTAGCAAGTAAGCTAATTAATAATTTTCCAAACTCATTTCTCATAAAAGACGTCTCCCAACTCCTCCATCTAATAATAAATAAAATGTGCTGATTCAAAGCACTAAAATCTCCAAGCCACATGAGGACTGTATGTACTCTCAAACCTATTCAAATTATTTTACACCTAACCTGGCAAGGAGTGCGGAGGATGCAGGCCACTCCTAGTGACATCCTAAGGGATTATTATTATTATCATTATTATACTTTATTTATATAGCGCTGTAGCTTTACACAGGGCTGTACATGCAATCAATAAAATAGATAAAAATAAACCTACCTAAGATGTACAATCTAAATAATAATAATAATAATAATAATATACATATAAAGTAATATATAATAATAGATGATAAGGAGTCGATAAAATAAGCAAAATAAGGATGACACAAATGCTCCCCAAACATCTACCTTTGGGTGGAAACAGGCTGTGGTATTCTCCTACATCCCTTTAAAATGCTAAGGAGGTGGTGTGAATGGAGCAAGGCTCAGTGGGAGGATACAGGAGAGGCCCCAGATTTTTAAAAAAGTTAAAATTTAAACAATTAAAATTGGGAAAAAATTAAATTTAAAAATATCAGATCTTAACCAAATGTTCATGTTAACCATATGAAATTATGTATATGTAAATACATTTAGGCTGTGTATATGATATTGTAATATTGCATATACCTTTAGGCTATGCATATGATTTTTTAATTTGAAGGTATAATTTTTTTCTAGTTATTTATATCACAACTATTGCCATTGCATTTGGTGATATACTGGAATTATGATTTATGAGAAACATTAGTACAGAAAACATTACTAAGGATTCTGTATGATGTGGTATGGGAGGAGATCAAGGAGGCAGTGACACCATAAGTTACCATACGGGGTGACACCAACCCTAGTGATACCACTGTAGCCTAGCATAACTATGAATCAGGAAATGCCATGTCTTAAATTTCACATCTGCAGTCAGATCAGTTGATGGCCAGCTTCAGCCCTCTATCTACTGTGTTGTTTTAATAAACACAGTTGACTCATCCTTCAGAATGATAGTAAAATAATTCATAGGAATCTCTTTAAGACAAAATAAATGTTAAGTGATACTAGTTGTCATCATCAGTATCATCCAAGTGACACACAATTCAAACATTTCAGGTAACATTTTAGAAAGCCCTAGAGGAACTAAATGATGAACCAGCACTATGGAAAGCTCCACAGATCCAGAATGTGAGGACAATTGTTTCCTTGTTTTGCTGCTGTCATTTTGACAGGAAGTCATCATCTGATAACCTTTTCCTGCAACAAAACATTTAGATGAAGGACATATTTGCACTATCTATCTCCCCCTGCTGTCTGTCTTTCTTTTTCTTTCTTTCTTTTAGAAGCAGATTAATTTTTGAAAGTAGGTCGCCTAAAAATGCAAGAATGTTGCCCATGGTTACAGGAAGGAAGCCTTAATTTAGAATCTCATTTTGAATCATAGAAAACTTTGCCAGTGTTTAACATACTGACTTAAGATATCTGGCACACAAATTCTGGATATTATTTTAAATGGATATATATATATGTGTGTGTGTGTGGAATTCCAGCACTTTAAAACCAAAAAGTCAACATTATTTAATAATAATAATAATAATTTATATTCTGCCTTTTCCCAAGGGAATCAAGGCGGATTACAACAATTAAATAGAACAGTATGATCCAGCAATAGAAAACGTAAGCCCTGCGTACAATGGGCCCTCCACATTAGCTGGGGTTAGGGGTGCAGGATCCCCCTGAAAATGGAAAAAACACAAATTAAGAAAAATATTTTTTTAACCTGGGAGAACACCTGTCTAGAAATCTCTAGGTCCTCCAACACAACTCAGTGGTCAACATCCACCAGAAGCTGACCACAGAACTGCACTAGAGGACCTACAAATGCCTAGAAAAGTGTTCTTGCTAGGAATCTCTAGGTCCTCCAGTGCAACTTCTGATGGACATTGGCCATAGAATCAGGCTAGAGGAAATAGAGATTCCTAGAGAGAACATTTTAGTCAAGTCCATGAATAATCAAATATGCAAAAGTCAAAGTCACAAATGTGGAGGATCAACTGTAGATTCATTATTTATTACAAAATCTTGCACTTCCTGAGGCGCATGGCAGTTCTTCCCCTTCCCTGATTTACATACTGAAATCCTTTAATTTATAATCTAAATGTCATTCTTGTTAATGTCATTCTTTGGTATTCAGCCATATTCCCTGTATCACCAAAGTCTTTCATGCATTCGCAGTCAGTTTCACTTTCCGATAGGATAATGTCCAGATAAGCATGATGTTGTATGAAAATCTTCTCGCGAGTATGCTATAAGAACAGGAAAAGGACATAACAAGAACGTTTTGTCTCCCATCTGACAATCTCCTGTGTGTCAAACAGCCAGTGGGAGCCACCCATTAGACAGCCCCCTTGAATGCTGGGTTGGGGCTGTGAAAATCACACACCACACTCCCAACCTGGCTTTTTGTCAGCACAAAAAGAAGTTGCAAAATTCCACTCCTTTCTGAGTCGGCAACAAGCCGGCTTCTCTACTGCTGCTGCGGCTTTGAAGTGCTCCTGCGGTGTGTGGCATATAAACACTGCATCGCCAGAGTGCCAGAAAGCTGCCCGCTATGTGGTCAGGCAGGTGGCATGACACTGACTTGAAGTCAGCATTAGTGTGAGCAGTGTCTAAACACCGCACTCTCTAGCCGGCCCAAAGGAGTGGTTTTCAGTCCATGAAGCACAAGCTTTTTAAAAAGCCTTTTCCTTCTTACACTGTGAGTTTCATCTGTTCCAGCAACAGAGTTGTTTTTTGTAGCCCGCTCCTTAAGGTGAGCTCTGTGGCTGAGCAAGTTTGAGGGGTGTTATTCTCATCCTCCTCTCTTCTTCTGTCACTGAAAGAGAATAAAAATTTTGTCTGAGTATTTTATGTTTGTTCACTTATATTTTCTCCTTAAACATGGACATAACTTCTGCAACCCCTTGGCTGCAAACTTTCTGGATATTTGTATTATTTTTCTCTTTATTGGGTTGGGACTGAATAAATGTTTCTGAATCAATGAAAAATGTGATGGTGATGACTACTGTGTTTACAATATATGCAAACTATTCAAAGTTATGATTTTATGTTGCCTTTTGCTCGTAATAAGTGAGCCCATTGCTTAAACACCAAAGTAACTGAGCATCAGAGTATAGCGAGGAATCATTTTGTAACACCAACTGCACAATCGTATGCATAGTTACAGGGAAGTACCACATATACTTGACTATAAGTTGAGAAATATATGCCCCAAAATGGACTCCAAAATCCTAGGTAGACTTATAGACGGGGCAATACAGTAAAATAGTAAGCAGATGGGAGTAAAAGAGACTCACTACAGCAGTGATGGTGAACCTTTTACAGACCAAGTGCCCAAACTGTAACCCATACCCCACTGGCTTTCTAGTAAGAAACTCTGACAAACTCTGTGCTAGGGCGACAGCATGTGTGGCCCACAGAGAGGGCTCTGAGTGCCACCTCTGGCACACGTGCCATAGGTTCACCATCACTGCACTAGAGGAAGGTTGACCAGGCAGAGTCCTTCCCTGAAAGCCCTCCTTCCAGGCTCCACATGGAACCCTGCCCCAATTGCTCTAAATGCTGCCAAGAGATCTCTTCCGCCACTGCCACTTCATTCTTCCAGGCGAGGCTTCCCTCTGCCTCTGTGGCCACTGGAGCTCCATAAAACCCCGGACTGGAGACAATTACTGGGATCCGGGTTCTGGTTTAAAGCAGCACCTTCTTCCTTTTCTCCTTGGCGGCCCCCCTCCCTGCACATCAGATTCCTCTCAAGGTACATCCAATTCTGGTCAGGAAGCCAGAATTAACCCTCCATTCTCCCCTCCACCTTGGATGCCTCTCAGGATATATCCAAGGTGGGGAAGAGGGTCAAGGAGCCAGAGCTAACCCTCCACTCTGGAGTCTTAGAAAATAATAAAAGTCACAACAGTTAGCATAGAATCAGAGATTGGTGATAAAACTGATCAGGTTTTCATTTATGCGGGATCTTAAAGGGCACCTAGGGAATGCTTACAGAACTGTGGTGAAAGGAGATACTGAGGCAACTGATCACCCAGCATCCCCCCAAAACATACACACACACACACACACACACAAGCAATGGGATGGCTGTGCCAACTGGATCTGGAGATCCCACCCAGGTCAGCCATTCTAGGCTTCCCATCTCAGAACCAAAATTTTAAAGCTGAGAGAGATTTAGAAAAGGATGATAATAATAATAATAATAATAATAATAATAATAATAATAATAATAACAACAACAACAACAACAACAACAACAACTGATCCCCACAGATGGGAAGGGTGCACTTTAACTTCTGGCCTTCTGAGTGACCTTAGTTTTAATGCTACTTTCTATAGAGTTGTTGTTTTATTTCACTTTGCTATACATTGCCACGGTAACAAAAGTGGAAAGGCAGAATGAATTAATATGATTGATAGTATGAATGAATGCTTAAAGAAGTGAAAAATAATCTCAACCACAGAACAGACATGGGTTTATTACTTTCCTTTTTGTGGCTAGGCATAAAATGTTAATTTCCTTTGGCCTTCAGACCTACATGTAATTGTAAAGAATTGCATGTATTTCCCATTAATGGGTTCAGCTATATCTAACACTGGATGGCATCACACCAAATAGGTGGAATCAAATTAAGTGTGCTTAAAATTTTTATATATATATATATATATATATATATATATTGAGGGAAGTTAGGTGTAATGATATGTTTTAGCTAACATATTCCATACTAGCACATTTTATTTGACATAAGCTGCTCCATGTCACAGTTTACATCATCAGATGCAATGTGCTTATGATAAAGTGGACAGGAGTCTACAAGAGCATTTGTCAGATAAAACATGTTAGTCTTTAAGGTGTTGCAAGGCTCTCTGTGTTTTAAAATTCCACCCTTTCTTGGTTGTGCAAATAAAGCTCTGAACTAGTGCCTCATTGGAATTCGTGGATCTTGTCTGTGTGTCTGTGTCTTCAAGTTGCTGTCAACTTATTGCAGCCCCATGAATTTCATAGGATTTTCTTAAGCAAGGAATACTCAGAGGTGGTTCTTCCTGTTCCTTCCTCTGAAATACAGCATAACAGCACCTGGTATTCCTTGGCAGTGTTCTATCCAAGTACTATCCAGGGCCAACCCTGTTTACCTTCCAACATCATGGTGTCTTCATGATATTTAGGCCTCTGGGTGTAAAGTCATTGAAAGCATTTAATTTTGTAGTTTCTTCATACTGTTCCATTGTCCTGAAATTTCACCAAGGCTTTGTCACCACAGCAACAGTTTTTCTGTCTGTTTGTTCTTTCCACTAACCTAAAGGTCCTGGCCTAGATAACTCTGTCACTTTCTATACAAGAAAAGGTCAGTCATGCTGTATATGAACCAAACTAAAGATTTCTTTAATTCAGATCCATAGGACCATAGTTTTTGTTCCCAGTATGCAAGGCCCCTAAAAATAGCACCTATTTTTACTGCATTTGCTGCATGAATTGCATAGGAGTGACACATATGTCTTGACACACATGTCTCTTCTTATGTAGAATCAAGTGAACATGAAGAGAAGAGTACAGGTGCCTCAGGTGAAACCTCCTCTCAGCCTTATCCTGCACCTGTATACAGCCAACCTGAAGAAGGAAAAGAAGATATGGATGTAACAAAGCAGCCAAAACCTGAAGAAAATGATGAATTGGGCCCACTACCTGACAATTGGGAGATGGCTTACACAGAGAAGGGAGAGGTCTATTTTATTGAGTAAGTATTTGAAAATGAAGTTGATAATGCCTTCCTATATGGATTCCAGAAAACACTGTACCTCTAGGGCCCTATCTGCATGGGCCAAATAAAACACATCCCCCAGTTCCCTTACAGTGGGAAACCAGATGATACCCATCCCAAAGCCCAGTTTGGGTGTGAGCAAACCTGCTCACTAGGTACCAGAACCAGTTTTTACTCTTCTTACCCCAGATTATAATAAGTCACCAGTTGCTTTGGATCTTTGGGAAGATTCAGAAGTTGGGCAGCTGTTTTGAAATATGTCTCACTGAGCAGCTGGCACAACAACAGCTGCCATTGCTTGCTTGCTCGCTCTGAGGTCAGAATAATGTGCCCAACCATGTAACCATCACTGGGCACCTTGTTCTCAACTCAGAGTGAAGCAACCCACAGTGTATGGGATGGGTGGCTCATCAAGATGCATGTGTAGTCAGCCACCCAGCTTCAGAATGCAGGTCTTCGCAACAGAAGACGGTCAGGGCAACTCAGGGGACAAGTTATTCTGGGCTGCCCTGCTCTAGTGCAGACAGGGCCTGAGTTCAGTGAGGCTTACTCTCAGGTAAAGTTAATTCTAGATTTCAGACCAAGAATGCAACATGGATTCTCAACCAATCTGACAGGTCCATCTATAAAATGAGAACAGCTTCCAAGTTACACATCTAATTTATTTCTACTACTACTACTCCTGTTTTGAAGCATTATTGGGCAAAATGTGCTGGGAAGTTCTCTTATTGATATGAACATGTGTTTATACAACATCTCTAGATTTTATTATTATGTGTTACACACACTAGTCAGAAATGGTGGTTGCAAAGTAAACATTTGTAACAATCAAATCCTCTTATACAAGTGTATAGTTTAGACTAAGGCATAATATATTTATTTATATTACCAGTGTGTGCTAGAATGTAGACTTTCACAATCTCTGTTGACTTTCTCATTGGTTGTTTTTTCATGTTGTCCAGACTTCAGAAGGTTTAGTGCTGTGGAGGCTCTGTGAAATTTTCTTTGTTTATGATTCAATTTAGTTGATGCCATAAAAAGACTCAGTTTGCTTTAGTGAAAAGAAGACATCAAAAAGCTATTTGTTTAACACTTCCCTGAAAAGAACCATAATAAGAATATCAGATTGTTAAATAATAGATGAAAAACAGATACTATAACATGTAAATCAAACTAAATTGAAAAATGTCATGCTTGTGAAGTTTTTGTTACAACATCATCCAAAGCTTTGCAAATAGTAATTGGTCTTTGGCTCACATCCCAAACACTTGAATGAGGGATATTGTTATCACTACCACTTTGTAACATCCAAACTCAGTCACAAGTCATCATTGGTCTTCTTCCCATTCATTATCTACTGGAGTTTCTATTTAAACACCTGTCCACAAACCTAAACTTCCATAAATTCACATAAATTTTGTTGAAGTACAGGAGTGCCTCAGTTAAAAAAGTAAATGTGCTCTTGGGCATTACTTCTTTAACAGAAAATTTGGTACCAGAGGTTGAAATGACATGGAAAGAATATGTTTCTATGCCACAAAAAAGAAGAGCAATTCAACAATATTTCAGCCAGCTTTTAAATCAAAAGTAACAATATGCAAATGCAAAATGAAACAACCAGCTACCTTTCTTACACAAGAAAACAAAATGGAAATGGAGCCAGAGAGCAGCAGCTTTTTCCATGCCCTACCACATGGTTTCATGCCACTTCAGTTTTCTTCTCACATGAGACAGTTGTAAACATGCATCTTTTTTCTAGCTGGAAAAATCTGTTCGACAAAACCCATGCTTTTTACAATTATCTCCCATGGGAAGAGTACTGAAGCATTATAATATCATGCGGTAAGGCATGAAGAAAGCTCTGGATTTGTTTCTGCTTTGTTTTCTTGTGTGATGAGGTTCCAGGTGAGGTGAGCCTTGCACAAGTAAACAAAACACATTTTCAACCTTCTAAAGACCACTTGTAAGATTCTTCCAAAATGATTTTAATTTATCCAATCTCAATTTTTCTTATTTCTGTGTTTGTGACCAGATTTATAGATCTCTGCTTCTTTAACATGGAAGTAGCTAGTCCAGCAGGCTGATCTCCCTTTTCTCTCTTTTACTGTTCACACATGCTTAGCAAGAGATCATGGAGGAAGCTGCTGTTTACCTTACCTGTTGTAGGCAGGCACTCACAACTACAATAGTGTAGGCTAGAGCAGAATCCTTCTCTTTTGCAGCTTCAGCTTTATTGCATTATTTACTACAAACATGCTGCATTAACTTGACATCAGGTTGTATTTGTCCACCACTCTCATAAATCCTCCCATTGCCACTTAACTAAAAAGAAACTTTAAACTTGACAGAAGGCAAGAGGGGAAAGAGGTTGGACAGAACCATAGTAATGTAGTAGTTTGAGTGTTGGACTACATATCTGGAGACCAGGGATCAAATTCCTGCTCACCCATAAAACTCACTAGGAGATCTTGGGCATATCACACTCTTTCAGTATCAGAGGAAAGCAAAAGCAAACCACCTCTGAAGAAATTTGGCCAAAAAAAGTTTATGATACTATAAGTTGGAAACAACTTGAAGGCATACAACAACAATAAGTATACGAATGCTTTGTAGAAAAGAGCTTCTTTATCAGAGGCTTTGTTAACTGAGGTATGCCTGTAAATGCTATCCTAATTATATTCCCCTAAGATCATATGGGAGGTATCTAATCAAAAAGTGGATTGAATCAATTTATATTCAGCCTATCAATCAAAATGGATTTTTTGTAGCCAGCAGATCATGTAATGAAACTCAGAGTTCAACTAGATAAATATATTTGAACTTAATTGCAACCAAGGAAACCTAAGATGCCATCAGCTTACAGGAGGAGTTAGTTTTCTTTGTTTCCATTTTATTATTTATTTTTAATTTTAAAAATTATTAATAATTAAAACAATGATTTATAAAACAAGATCATTTGTAGAGTACAAATAACCCTGTTTAGACATGTCCATATGATGTGACTTTGCAAGAGTTCAATTTGTGGCTACTCCTCCAACTCCCTTATTCTTCTAGACTCCTTTTCATCATTTTTCCTTCAAACAAAATTCTAAACAGTGCTCCTAAATATGCCCACCATTCATATTTACATATTCCTGCTTATTTATTCCCATCTTTTTTTACAATATTCCGCTGCTGGAGACAATTCCTCCTCACTGTCTTCAGTCACTTTATTGTTCAAGTAACCAGCTAGTTTATCCGTTTCTGTTATGTTATTAATGTTTAATATCCACTCATCTATCATCGGTACTTCCTGATTTCTCCAATTCTATGCTAAAATCAACCTAGCCATTGTCATCAAATGCAACATAACTCTTCCATATTTCCTTTCTATCTGAGAAGGTGTATTATCTAACATGTTTAGTAAATAAACTTCCGGTTCCATTTTGAACTTTATATTTAACATCTCTTCAATTGTTATATGTACCTTCTTCCAATATTTTGCCAGTTTTGGACAGCGTCACCAAACATGGAACCATATTCCAATAGCAGAAATACATTGCAAACAATTACTTGATTTTGTATTATAGATTTTGGCCATTTTCTTAGGAGCTAGGTGTCATCTTCTTTCCATCTTCCAATAATTTTCTCTCAGAGCCTGGGATTTGGTAACTTTCTTAGTTTTTTTTTTTCTTGCATATTCCAGCTCTCTAAACTAATGCTTTTACCATAATCTGTAGCCTATTTAATCATTTCCTCTGAAATTAACTCCTTTTCCTGTTCGTATTCTTGAAGAAGCTTATAAAATCTTAAAACATTTTTGCTCTCTGCCTCAAACCATATGTTATCCAAATATACTTTTTCCTCATTAAATTCCTATGCTTTGAAGTCCATTTTGAATCTTTCCTTCAACTGAGTGTACAATAACCAGTACATTTTTGGATCTAACCAAGATAATTCTTCCATTGGCCTTATGTCCATTATGTCCCCCCCCCTTTTTTTTTTAATCCCAATATCACCCTATGTGAGCCAATTATCAACTGATTTCCACCTTCCTGAGAAGGTCTCTTATGGTGAAACCTATAAAGGATTTTTTCCTTTTAAAAAAAATTCTGATCTGTTCCAAATTTTTAAATAATGATCTTTTAATAATGTGATGTTTAAATTTGCTATGAACTGCCACTTTACCATACCAGAGATAGGTGTGCCATCCGTATCTGTTATTGAATCCTTCTAAATTCAGTAATCTCTCATTTTTCAAGGTTATCCACTGTGATAACCAGTTCAGTACATTTGCTTGATAGTATGACTGCAAATCTGGCACACCTCTTCCACCTTCTTCTTTTTCCCTTGTTATAGTTTTCCAGTTTACTTGAGGTTTCTTATCTTTCCAAATATTTTTTTATATCATCTTGCCATTCTTTGAAAGGAGATTTATTATTTAGTATTGGAATTGTTTGTTTCCATTTTAATGTACGAGTAACAGTCTTTAGGGATAGGGGAAATACTTATTAAATAGTTCAATAAAAGTAACACAAAGAATGCCCCTCTCCCTTCATGACATTCCAGAATTTGTAAGTAGGAGCTTTATTTAATTCTCAGAATCTCCTTCCCCTGGATTTCATTCTAGTCATCGAGTTTGCATTTTCCCATATGCAAATTTTATTTAAATATTAAAATTTCCATTTAAAAGCCTAGGGCCTCTACTTTCTCCTTCCACTGAGTCTTGCCCCACTCACACCATCTCTTCCACCAAGCTCCAGCATTTAAAGGGACACAGGCAAATGCCACGTTCTGTTTCTGCCAAAAAGCTTGTTTCTGCCAAAAGGCCTTAGGGTCTCACCTGGTGAGATCCTCACCCCCCACACCTGCTGGTGATACCCCTGTGTCCTCTCAGTATGTTCTAGTCATGTTGCATAATTCAGTCTTTAAACATGTAGAGATTAGGGTTGCAGGAAACAAATGGAGAAATAATTTCATCCTCTTTGCCAAAAATTCTACACAACATTCTCCCTCAACTCTCATCTTCTTTCCTGGTTGCTTGAAGTATCCATCAGCTTCTAAATGATTTCCTCTCTGATGCCTGTTAAGTGTAATGTTTGTAATTGTTTGCCTTTGCAGACCCTACTCATTAACTATCTGAGTAAGCATTCATTCTGAATTGGTTTTTGTAATTGTAATAGTCTAATCTCATGGGGTATTGTACATTATGTAAGTAATAAAGCCTTTGCCTCTCTGCACCAAACCTTTTGGAGGAATGATATGATAATTAGCAGCTCCTACTGTTCAGTGGTGATGCAGATTATTGAGCTCTTTGACTGCTTTCAGCATTTCCTAGATGAAGTGAATTGCCCAAGGCTTTTCTGCCATACCATTGTCATTAGACCAGTGTCCACATTTAACTGGTCATAACTGTGTTACAGCTGCATCGTGGTAACAGCAACCACCAACACAAGGATCACTGTCTTTCTGAGCATACAATATCACTTGCTCTTTATTGTCACCCCAAATGTTAAAAGCAGTATATAATAGTTAATTATATAAGAAGTGGTCATATCATAGGCTAGGTTATCTCCAATTTCTTCAGTGGGGTTCTGGGAGGAAGGATCCATTTGGGATTATATGGGATTCATTCAGAGGTAAACAGAACCCATAAGGGAGGATAAGGAAAGACAGACAAAGACCTGAGCAACAGGGCTAGATAAAGATACAATAATCTTTAAATTATATCAAGTTTACATCTAGATTAAGACATGATAATCTTTAAATTATATCAAGTTTAAGCAGATCATTTAGCATTATCCCCCACCCACCCACATGCACTTGTATTATTCAAACAGATTATATTTAGGGGGCCCTCATAATCTGGGGCTAATATGTGCAGCATATGGGCTATCTGGGCCCCCAAGATTATTTTTGTAGCCCTCGAGGGCTCCCATCTCCTTTTGGGGAGGGCATCTGACTCAAAGTGTTACTTTAATTTTCTAAAACGAATAAGTGATTTTTGCTACACGCCCCATGAGTTGTTTTATACCAAGTAAGCTATTTATCAAAACCAAAAGTGATGTTTGCTTACTTCCTGATTTAGAAAAAGGCCTAAAGAAGTCTGGAGAAACAAAGATATAGAGAAAATGTCCCCTTGGCCAGCTCCTCGGCTACATTATGAGTTCTTTTAAAATAAAAATAAAAATGAGAGTAACACTACCCTCTGCAGATAGAAGAGTTTTGCTTTCAGTATTGGGGATGGGACGAATATATAAAAAATGTCAAAAACATGTTCCTTGAGTGCTGAGAAAGCTAAATGACAAGAATCCTAGATTGACAAGAATCTTCAGTTTGGGACCTATTCTACACAAAATCTGCACCTGGTATTATAGTGCAAAAAGAAGCATTTCCTCTACCCAAGGTAATATTTCTGTGCAGAAATCTTATTTTGTGTGCGTGTTATAAACGTTGTTACTTGTTACTTCTGAGCAAAAGTCGGGTGCAGAGAAAGCAGCATTTTCTGAACCAAATGTGCAAATTTTCCCCAGAAGGAATCCTAAACTGTGAATAGTCTTCAAAAACTGAAGGCCATCTCTGCCCTCTGAGTAGCATTTACAGAGGGACCGACAGGGTATCCATTTCTTCCAATTTCTGTACACATCTAAATACAGGTCCAATCCAAAGGCCCTGATGTACCATTAGTAGAATTTTCAGATGTCAGAGGTGTGACTCTTTGGGCCTCATGATATGAGTGAGAGCACAGCTGTTAAAAGGAAAACATGAGGATTTGTTTGGCTGGTTCATTGTTTTTACTGTATGCTGCTGGCTTCCACTGCTGCAGACTGCTTCAGAGTGGCTGCTAGAGACTCCCAAAGGGACACCATTTGTGCATCACAAATGTTTTCCAACTGGCACAAAAGTGGAAATCCTGAACATCTTCAGGATTTACTGCCAAAGAATTTGCAAAGTGTAGTACTATAGGACTGCTTTGCTTCTCCTCTTTGGTTATTAACTTTCTTAATTCTATCCCACTCTTACTCTCATCCTACTCTAATGGTTGAAATTATAATATAGTGTTGTTTCTTGGTCTGAGGTGCATGTGAATTGCACCACTGTTAGCAAAGAAAAGGCCTGTTATGGATATTGCCTTCAACTCTCCTTAGGCACTTTATTTCTTTCTCTCTTCATTCTTGATTTAATTTATGCCTCTTTCTCTTCCTTATCTTTTTTCTTCTTTTCATCCCCCTTTGTATTTGCTGAATAAATGTTTTCTCCTTCTCCCACTCCATCTTCTTTCTCTCTCTCACCCATGTCCACAACTCCTGCCTGCCTGCATTGTCTCCTTTGTTCTTTTCTCTCTTTTTTGTCATCTTTTTCTTCCACATGCCATAGGTCCTTGGTAAACATATTTTTCTGTCCCTGCCTTCTTTCTCCTTCTCTCTTCCTCATAACTCCTAGCTAAACATCTTCTCATTCTTCTCCCCTTCCCTCTCTTCTTCCTCCCCACATTTCCTAGATGCTCTCATCATCACACTAATTTTATAGTCCCCATCCCTCGTTCTCATCATCTGCCTCATTCTCTCCCCTTGGCAAACTTTCATTGATTAGAATATAACACTATCCCTTGGTTTCAGGTTTTTGGCCCTGAAATTTCATGACTCAGGATGCTCCTGATTAGGCAACCCAAACCTGTACTAAATTGCTGACAGAATATTCAGAGCTTACCCTATAAGAATACATAATAGAGAGGTTAAGAACAATAAAAATGGCTTTTGTGGGGGTATGTTCACAGCAAAAAGAAGAAGGAAATGGTAGGGGTACTTAGGGCGGAAAAATGAAATGCACAGATATAGGATGGGGGACACCTGGGTGAATGAAACTACGTGTGAAAGGGATCTAGGACTCCAAGTAGACCACAGATTGAACATGAGTCAACAGTGTGATGCAGCAGCTAACAAGGCTAATGTGATTTTAGGCTGCAGCAATAGAAGTATAGTGTCTAGATCAAAGGAAGTAATAGTGCCACTCTATTCTGCTTTGGTCAGGCCTCACCTGGAATACTGTGTCCAGTTCTGGGCACCACAATTCAAAAAGGACATTGAGAAACTAGAGCATGTCCAAAGGAGGGCAACTAAAATAGTGAAGGGTCTGGAAACCATGCCCTATGAGGAACATTTTAGGAAGCTGGGGATGTTTAGCCTGGAGAAGAGAAAGTTAAGAGATGATATGATAGCCCTATTTAAATATTTGCAGGGATGTCATATTGCAGAGGAAGCAAGCTTCTTTTCTGCTGCTCCAGAAACTAGAACACGGAACAATGGATGCAAGCTACAGCAAAAGAAATTCCACCTCAACATTAGGAGAAACTTCCTGACAGTAAGGGCTGTTCGACAGTGGAACACACTCCCTCGGAGTGTGGTAGAGTCTCCTTTGGAGGTCTTTAAGCAGAGGCTGGATGGTCATCTGTCAGGGATGCTTTGATTTAGATTTCCTGCATTGCAGGGGGTAGCCTAAATGCAATACCTTACATTTCTTTGTTAAATTTCATTTTGTTAGCCTTGACCCAGCTTTCCAGTCCATTCAGGTCACTTTGAATCTTGATCCTGTCCTCTAGGGTATTAGCTACTCCTCCTAATTTGGTATCATTTGCAGATTTGATAAGTATTCCCCCAATTTTTTCCTCCAAGTCATTGATAAAGATGTTGAACAGCACTGGGCCGAGAACAGAGCCCTGTGGAATCCCACTGGTCACTTCTCTCCAGGATGAAAATGAGCCATTGTTGAGCACCCTTTGGCTTCGGCATATGAAGGAAGAACATTTGAGGGAAGAACATTTGCAATACCAAATCCATCCTGCTCTGAAACTCAAAAATAAAAGGGGAGGGGGGATTTCACAAAACTGGAAGCAGATTTTCAGCTGCTTTTACACTCATCCCTCCATATTTGCGGATTTGATATTTGAGGATTCGATTATTCACGGATTTGATTAATATGTTCTTTCTAGGATTATCTATGGTCAACTTTAACTAAAAGTTGTACTGAAAGACCTAGTGATTCCTAGAGAAAACACTCCACTAGGCATTTGTAGTTCCTCCAGTGCAGTTCTACGGTCAGTGTCTGTTGGACATTGACCACAGACTTGCACTGGAGGAACTATAGATTCACAGAGAGGTAAAAAAAATTGTGTTTTTGTTAGATGATCTTTTTCCATATTCACAGGGGTCTTGTACCCCTAATCTTAGTGAATATGGAGGGACAAGTGTACTTTTATTTTGGGTAGCTGTTGACACCCCCCCCCTCCCAACAGCCCTGGGTGTAAAAAATATTATCCCTTCATAGTGAGGGGACTCTGGAATTTGTCCTTCTCTACTGTATAAACTAGGAATATTATGGTTTATGGAAACAAGGCACCATGATGTAAAGGAGGCCATTTTTCTTAGCAACTTCATTGGTGTATCAAAGACTCCAAACACAAACTGATTTATAATCATTCCCTTTTCTCTGGGAACATTGAAACCATGCATCTAGGATGGTGAAGCTAAAGATCTTATTATTCTTGGCATCTGCACCAAACTTAAGTACCCTGGATTTCAGGAACCAGAACACTGTGACAGTTACAGTGTCATAAAACTCAGTATGCATGGAGTCTAGCTAGAGCCTTTTCTTTGTATTCTGTGATTGCAGCCTTGGGGAAAATACTCTTGACCTCAGACTAACCATTGAAGTTGTTGTATGCCCCCTGATTGCTGCAGATATATACCTTCCAAGCTAATTAGTGAATTTAGTAATCAGGCTCATGGAGATGAAGTTGAGTTTTACTGAATGTTCTTCTTCCAGTGATGAGGTCAGCGGGATTCTTGGCTGACCGAATGGTAGCCAGCCAGGAAATAAAAAGTTAATGGCACTGAAATAATCATCCCTTTCTGGGTTCTCTTCTTGTATCCTTCTACTCGGTCCTCTCTGCCAGTGATAATTTGCCTTCAATGAATGCCTTGAATGGAGCGCCTTGAATGAGTGCATGAGTGGCAGAAATGGCTTGAATGAGTGGGCGAGCAGAAGGTGACATTTAGAAAATAATTCTTAGTTTCCCTATTTCAGGACTTTGATGTAATTGAAGTTTCAGAAATGGGAAAGGTTAAGTTTCAAAAAGCACAGTCTGCAAGCAGAATGCAGGTGGGTTCTATATGGGATCAGAGGATTAGAAGGCTAGAGTCATAATTGCTCATATAACGCTTTGCTGCAGAGTGAAATGTCTTCCCTTTTTTCAGTTAAGGGCAGAGAAATTATGTAGTGTTGTGAATTTACTCATGCAGAAAATACTGGAAACTATTCTTTCATTTTTTTAACCTGAAAATTCATCTTATTCTACTTCCATCTGTGTAGTACAAAAACTGTGCAATGAGAAATTAAAATAATCCAACCTTTGTATTCCTTAGCATTGTAGGACATAGACTACCTACCACTGGAACATGAATGTAGAAAGTTTTTTCTATGAATATTTAATTTAAATTTATCTGGACACTTATAAGCCCCAGTCATTGCTGTCGTAGGGTATCAAATTTCTGTAGAAGTTTGTTAAAGGAGTTTAAAATGAATAGTAATATATAAAACTCAATTTTTGTAATAAAAAAAACACCAGTGCAGATGGCAGTATTTGTAAATGCAGATATCAGTTGCAGATGCATGGTTGTTTAAGTAAACAGATAGATGACATAGCAGATAATGTAATGTAGAACTTGATTTATAGAGTATGGTCAGATTGACACAACCAGAAAGAAAGGGAGAGAAACATGTCAAATTTATGCGGTTTGCACAAATATATGGCTTCCTGGGCAGAAAAACCATGCATAGCTTTGCTTCATGCATTTTCTGTGCAAAACACAATATTTTAAACAGGAATGTGTATTTTGTGCAAAATGCATGTTTTCGTTCCACAAATGTTTTCCATGAATGAAAACACATGTAATTTTGCACAAATTGAATGTTCCCCAACAAATTACCAAGGTAAACAGATAGTCCTAAAAATATATATGTAGCATAGAAATCTTTGCATTCTTATGGATCAGTGTAAAATGACTGAAACATTTTTTTCTTGTGCTTAAGAATTCAATAAAGATTTGCATTCTCTTATCGGTGAGAGTGCTTGAGAGCAATTGGCCCAAAGTCACACACTGATTTTTTCACAGTTCAGTGTGGAGCTGAACCTGGATCTCCTAAGTCACAGTCCTATACTCTACTTGTTCTCTTCAGCTACACCACACTCATCCTCCTCATATTCATATAGTGGGAATCAGGGGGAGAGATGATTCTCCCACTAGATTCTCATTTTTAGACTTGGATACATGTGCATTGTGCAAGCAGGCAGTGTACAATATGAGTGGAGATTTTCACTTTAGTTGAAAAACATGTATAATACAATAAGTATTATACAGGCATGTGCGCCACTTCTTTAATTGTTACACAGCTTCAGCGTAAGCTCAAAGCCATGTATAGTGCATCCTGTATGGTGCAGGCACACTGTAAAACAAGATCTTTCTATGTTTTTTTCCTCTTTATTTCCTCTTCTACTGTATCTAGTGTAAAGGTTTTTGGCTCTTCTTTAGATTTATTTGCAAGATATCTCATATTACACTATGAATTTATGTCCAGAATTTGTTGGTTCAACTTTTACAGGACTTCTTAATTCTTTACTATCAGCACCACCCTTTATAACAGACGGCTTACATGCGTTTTAAAAAAATATTCAGGAACTGATACATAAATAAAAAAGTTTAATAATTCAGCAATATGTAAGCAGTACAAAGCGAGTAGCCTCCTAGGATATGTTTAATAAATAAATCATGCATTACAAAGGGCTGTCAGTGCATGTGTGAAAAAGGAGAGAGGGAGAAGTAAAATATAAAACTGTTGATTCTATCCTTTATAGAACTGTTGATTGTACTAGCAGAAAACTCTTTGACTTGTAGATGGCAGGGAACTCAGTATTTGCCAGCACCACCACCTACACAACTACAGCATCATATCCCAAATTCAGAGGGTCCGTCACGCTCAGGATCACCTTTCCAGAAAACACTGGGGATTGCTTAGTGTAGATAAGAAAAACACAATATTTGGTGCCAAGAGTGAAGGCGTTTTCCACTTACATGAAAACACCAAATGAATCAATCCAATCTCCCTTCTAGTTTATAATCTAAAGCAATTTTTTTTTAATCTCAGTTCATGTAAAACTTGTCCATGAAAAAAATGCATTTTAGCAAATTTGATATTTAGCTGTTCTTCACATCTTTTGAATTTTCTGAAATCCTTTTATCTGTTTATTATTTTTGATTATGTTTTAAATGTGTTTTAAAAAAGGTTTAACAATATACCTTTGATTAGACGTGTTCATTTCATTGTTTTCTAACTTTTGCAGAATAAGATTTTAGTTTTTAAAATGATGTAACCTGCTTTGGGTCCCATACCAGAACAAAGATGGGATAATTAATTAATTAATTACATTTATCTGAGAAATGATTATCTTGAGGAAGAGTTTTGTACCAGTTCAGTTCCTGTTATCTTTCTTGCTGGTTCCTGGAGGGAAAGAGCTCTGCTAGACTTGGTAGGATGGGCCACATATTTCTTTCCTGCTTCCGCAAAATGTACTTTTATCATGAGAGCTGATTAGATATGGAATAGATAACAGCTGGTTAATCAAAGTGTCATTAATCATCCTGTTAGAAAACAGGCTATGCAAAGGCTTGCTGCAATTTGCATTTCTTTCTGCCAGCTTGGCTGTTCAGAAATGTGTGTGTGTGTGTGTACGCATTAGGATTAAAATAAATTCTATACCTAATCTCCAGGAAAAGGGTATAGAAGGCTGGCGGTTGCACCCTCTTTCAGTTGGAGATTGCTGTAAATTCCTTTTGCCCTGGATGAGTTCTGCATTTTCAATGAGGTTAACTTGGCAACATTCAAGTTGATTTTAATAAAAATAGCAGCTTTGAGGACAAGGAACACAGGCTGCCAAATTTAGAGACTGCCTTGCACAATTGCTCATACACCTCCTTCAGGTCTACTTAGAACCTGTAAGCAAATTAAGTATATTGATTGCAATTTTATTGCGCTAACCTCTCTCCTCCCCCTCTACCCAACGCTTCGGAAGGAATAACTTGATTCCATTCAGTATGTGTCTGATCAGGGCGATCTCTTTTCTTTTCAGCCATAACACAAAGACAACATCATGGCTGGATCCACGACTTGCAAAAAAGGCTAAACCCCCTGAAGAGTGCAAAGAAAATGGTAGGCAATTTAGTTTTCATTGCTGCTGCTAACAATTTTTTTTAAAAACCAAAAAGATGAGTTTTATCTTAGGGAATGTGGAGAATGAGTGTTTTCATTATGTCTGTAGTTATGTGTCTTAGTTGTTGACCTACCATGTTTTTCTGCTTCTCTGTGTGTGATATGTTCTCGCGATGATATTCAAAGCTGAGAATAACAAGTGTGTGTCCAGGGAGAGTGAGGGCATGATGGGGTGGGTAGGGTGGGTGTTCTTTGTGGCATATTTGACTCTTGGGCTGCCCTTTCCTCCCCTCCTGCTCTGCCGAGTGTGCTGAGATTCTGAGCTTTTCAGTCTCTGCTACACACAGTGCCCAAAGTGATTGTTACAGAGCCAGAGAGTGAATATTATGATGTGATTTGTTTTGTAGAAAGAGCAGTTCTGTGCTGTTAAGTAGTTGCCAGTTAAGATTAAACCAAGGTCTGGGAGGAGGGAGGAAAGAAGGAGGAAGAGGAAATGTCAAAACAGTTGCTTTCTCAGTAAAAAAGATGTTTATTTCCATGCTGGGATCATGTATCACTCTGAAGAATCATTTAATCGTCTTCTTTCAGACAGCTTTAAACCAAGTAATAAGTGTATTTGTTAGTATGACGATGGCCAACATGTAGATCCCCCAGAGCTGTATATTTTGATAAGCAATGAATTTTTACCTAGGCTTTCCAATATGAGAAATGTACACAGAAACTGGGTTGGTCAAGCCATTTTTACAGCTATAAATTTCTGTTGATACTTCTCCCCCACCCCAGCTATCATCTCTGTTTCTATTTTGGGTACAGGGAATCATGATTTTTTTGCACAGCAGTCCTTATGTTACCTCAAAATGTATGAACTACCATCTTAGAACTATGGAAACAGTTGAAATCTGCAGATTGGGTGGGTGGAAATCCTCCACCACCATTGCCCAGGCACACCGTTTTTTCTGAGGCAGAAGAGTTTCACATTCAACTTGCTTTTAAATGTCTTGCAGACAAATATACCCAGATTCCCTGGGAAAAAAACATGTAATTTCCAACATTTTCCCTGCTGCTTCTTGTACCTGTTGTTTCTTGCAGTGCCTCTAATAGCTGCAATTAACACTTGCTTTCTGTCTTCTTGATGACAACCTGTTAGATGTTTGAAAACATCAAATCATTCACTCAGGCAGTTATGTTCTTCAAGGGTGAATTTACACAATAATTTTATGTGGAAAAAGCCATTGTGGGGTGGCCTAGTGATATTTTTGTTTTGCTCCATACTGAAGAAAATACTGATTTATTTCATTGTTTGTTTGTTTTTTGTTTTGTTTTGTTTTTAAAATCATTTTTTAAAAACTGCAATTCCTACAATTTTTCATCATAGATAATGTGCTCCATACGTGTTTGGGGTGCGGTGGGGGGGGGTTGTGTCTTGCAAAGATTGCCCGCATTCTTTTCTTAAAACACAATTGAATGCATGTTTCTAAAACCAAGTATTACACCCAGCCAATGGATCTCATTGGGCTGTTTAGAGCAGCCTTGTGGCTAGAGTAGGTGTGTAGAATAGAGCAATGAAGTGCTACCCTACATTCTGATATGCTGAATTACAGCTCATATCAGTGCACAAGCTACACTAGAATTGTGAAAGTTACAGTCCAATATAGAGTCCAGAAAGAGTAGAGTACAGGGATCAGATGCAGTCTGTTTTCCAGATACCAGTCTTGAAGACTATGTTTCGTATACAGTATCACAAAAAAGTATTTCACTCTTCTCCAAGCCTATTCCTGGAAGTATTTATAGTGATAGACCACTTTCTATACAGTGGGCCCTTTTTTTATCTTCAAGGGTTCCATTCTAGACACACACACACACACCATGGATGGCAAAAACCGCAAGACCTCAAGTCCTGCAGTATTCAGTGGTGGTGCGTATGCACATAGCGGCTCCCTGGGGATATGTGCATGTATGGCCATTGAAATCAACAGATGCTCAAATCCGTGGATGGCAAACCCCCATCTGGGGTGGGTGCACTGTATGTATATATTTATCATACATTTTAAAAAGCCCAAAATATCCTTCCTCATTATGGATGTTGTTGCATCTACTGTTAGGAAAATAACTTGATCAAAAACAATGAATGCATTTAAGTACATTTTTAAATCTCTTGTTTTATAAATATGCTCGTTGTTTGAAGTGTCTTTCTAGATCTTTTCTGACCTAAACATGCCTTGGAAGATGGCTCTGCCCAACTTTGGTGAAGCTTTCTTCTTCTCTCCCTCACAGCCTGCCAAATTCATCCCTGTCCCCTGACCTTCTGTGTAGTATTTTATGGGACCAGGGAACTGCCTTTGGACTGAGGGCATAGGGAAGCATTCTTTCACCAACTGAGAAGTTTGTGTCTAATAGCTGATTGTTGAAAGAGATCACTGAAAGAGAGAGACTGGCCCAAAATCATACATTCAGAGATTTGAATGTGGATCTCATTGATCTTAATCCCATGCTCCTAATAGCTAGACTATCTCTAATCATAGCTCTATGATTGTACTGCTAGTTTTCTGTATCTATGTACTAATCAGACTTTTAAATTGCATGAAGAGACTCCACAGATAGACAGGCTCTTTCTTTCAGAAAATTGCCCTTCATGCATGCATGGAGACAGAAACAGTGACAAAGGGGGAAGGGACATGTTTAATTTTCATAGAAATACATGAATAGTGCTTGGAACTGTTCATGTTCCAACTGCTTCCATTGAAGATTTTAGGAAGATTTGTAGAAGCTTAAGATATTGTGGATAGCCCTTCACTTTGTGTATGCATGAATGGCAGTTTCACAGGAAATGTTATCACAGTTTGAACAGATTAAAACATATAGCCCAAAACGGCATGAGATATTGTTGTTTGAAGGATGAAAACCTATGATGCTGGGTATCTAAGTACCACTGTAGGAGTGTTGAGTGCGATTTTGTAGGACATTTTGAATTGCTCCAGAAAATGGTTAATGTTATTTAGCAATCCCCATGCCACAAGAGAAAGCATTTGAAGGACCCATTTGTGGTGCCATGAAGGAAGGCACTCTCTCTACATTGTGCCCAGCTGCATGCACAGTTCTATACAAATAGTTCAGCTTTGTAGAGTATTTTACAAATATTCTATAGGGTGGCTATTGCATATTCATTACCCCCAATTAGTATCTGTTGACATGTACAAATTTTTAAAGAGGAAATTGCTTGTATTGTTTTATTTTTGGACAATCTTACGCCATAGTTAGGCCGTGTTTGTGAAGGTGTTCAGAGTACCATCAAGGCAGGCATAGGTATCAGTAGTTACAGCCTGATGGTGCCAAGATGCTTAAATTGTCTGCCTGACCACAAGGAAGCTTGACCCTTTCCCATCATTGCAAATAAGATCTAAGTAGATAGTTTAACTGGATGAATCTAAGAGTTCAATAAATGTCTGATTATGTTAAGGTCCACTCTCTGACACTTGGAAAGAGGCAGTGATGTTTGTCTCCATAATAAGACCTACTTGATTACAGAGATTTGTGAAAACAATCACCCTGTCACAAATACCCGCTTTTAGGGCAATGTGTTTGAGTCTATGGTGGCAAGGCAACATCAGATGTTACTAGATATCATTTCTGTCTGTTTTGAGACTGGGATTCAGAACCTGGAAAGCAATCTTGATCTTCTTTACTAGTGAACTGCTATAGAGGGAGAAAAAAAAAACAGTGATGTGCTACCCTGTTGAAACTCCTGGATCTCTCACCTTTCTAACCATTAGTTATACAGTAATATTCTATTAAACTGGTATGGAGGAAAGGGGCCGATCACTGTGTTACAGTGATTTCACTCCAGCCAATGGGGTAACACCAGAAAGTGGCACTGGAAAAAATTAAATCTCACCAGCATTCTTGGACATCAGCGTTAGGCTAGGTTTGTGTGGTACTGAATAGCCTGGATGAAGGACAACAAACTGAAGCTGAATCCCAACAAGATGGAGAGAGACTGTGAAGTCGAAGGCTTTCATGGCCGGCATACAAAACCCACAAAAAATTAAAGATGGAGACTCTGTGATTTGCTCCAGTGAGATATAATATAATATGATATAATATATTTTCCCTTGTATATATTAAACCACTGGGCGAGAGTATCAGGAGATTTGGAATCATACCTAGCTGTTCTGCTGGTTCCTAGCTCTGGGAACTGAATAAATAGCTTGCCCTTGATTGAATAACATTCTTCCCGAAGGAGTGGGTATGTAGTTTGGAAATATTCCAAGATCCATCTTTTTCAATAGACCCCCCCCCCCCCAAATATACACTATACCATAGAGTACTTGGGGCCAGAAGCAGACCCTCCATGTACATACTTACCTGAACAAGAATAAACTGACCATAGTAGTCTAGATGTTGGTAATGATTTTTGAACCTTTGCTGTGTGTTAAAGTTATCGGGGCTGGGTGATCATATTTAACCTGTTCCAGTGAAGATGGTTTTAACTTGTTTTAAATCATCTTAAATTGTAAATCCTTTAAATAATCTTATATTGTTTTTAAATTTTAAATATTTTAAGTTGTTACCCAGCTTTAGATTGTTGTCTGATCCCTAACCCGAGATCTTTTCATACAGGGAATGATATAAATGTTTGCACAGATAGATAGACAGGCTAAGTGTCTACTTAGCTTGTCTGCCTATGTGTGCAAACATTTATATCTTACTTTGTGATCTTATTTTGCTTTGCTGATGTACGGTAATACTAAAAAAGATACGGTAATACAAAAAAGATTTTCTCACAAAACAGAAAAAAGTTTAAGTGATCTGAAAAAGAAATTTGGGAGGTATTCATTAAAAAGTGAATTCCTTTAAAGGTGAATAACTCATAAAGCCTATTTCTGTGTGCTTCCATATATCCCATGATGTCCAGTTATAAAGAAATGGCAGATAGCAAAGCGTTTGATAAATTTATATGGCATTAGGTTCTTCAAAGCATGCCCTGCTGTTAAGTTACTTT
>NC_056526.1:85417846-85590610 GCF_019175285.1 Sceloporus undulatus | reverse complement strand
ATATATTACCCTAGTATAATTTGCTCTGTGTCTTACTTTACCAAGCATTATTGTCTTTTTCAGTGCATAAAGTCATCTCATGATACCTATAAAGTATGGCAGCCTCATTTATCATCTTTGCTTCTATTGAGACTTCAGACTCGATTTGCTCTAAGACCCATTTGTTTGCCTTTTTAGAATTCCATAGTATCCATAGAACTCTCCTCCAGCACCACATTTCAAACAAACTGATTTTCTTCTTGTCAGCTTTCTTTATTTCCAGCTTTCACAACCATACACTAACATTGGAAATAGTATACCCCGGATAATTTTGACTGTAGTATAATGCTATTTTTTACACTTGATGATCATATCTACTTCCTTCATGCCTGCCTTTCCAAGTCTTAGACTTCTGAATTCTTGACTACAGTTTCCATTTTGTTTAATGACTGAGCCAAGATATAAGAAATCTTTAACTATTTATTACCCACCTTGAAATTATTTTTGTCTTCTTGATTTTCAGTTGTAACCCTGGTTTTGCACTTTCTTCCTCAACATCTCATCAGTAGTAATTCCAAGTCTTTGCTATTTTCTGAATAATATAGGACCATCCATGTATCTTACATTGTTGGTGATCCTTCACCCCGTTTTCATGCCTCGTTCTTCTGAGTCTGATCTTGGTTTCTGTATGATATGTTCTGCATATAAATTAAACAGATAGGATGGTAAAATGCAGCCTTGTCTGAGCTCCTTGCTAATGGGAAACCATTCTGTTTCTCAGTATTGTGTCATAATAGTGGTCTCTTGTCTAGATGTTGTGGCCTTCCCATTTCTTTTACAGTGAAGTATAATTTTTCATGATCTACATAGTTGAAGGATTTGCTGAAATCTATAAAGCTCAGGTTGATTTTCTTTTGAAATTCTTTGGCATGTCCTCTTATTCAACATATGTTTGCAGTAGGATCCCTAGTGCCTCTTCCCTTTGTGAACTCAGCATAGTCATCTGGCATTTCTCACACTATATATGGTGAAAGCCTTTCTTGTAAAATCTTGAGCATCACTTTGCTTACACGAGAGATCAATACAATGGTCCAAATAGTTACTACATCTACAAATAATAGAGAGTTGGAGGTTAAAGATCAGTAAATCTTTTTTTAAAAAATGGGCTGGATTTAGAGCTAAATGTGCACAATGAGGCTAACAGGTGTGATATTACCTGTTCTTGTCCACCTTCCAGTAGGCTCCCATAAATTCTATGCAAAGATTTAGTGTACCCTCCTGAATGGGGTGGACTGTATTGTGATATGTGTGCAGAAGAAAATGGGATGTATCCAAAAATCAAGCAGAGGCAAGAGGAAGTGTGGAAAGGACTTTTGCTCAACATTGGAAACTATACTCCTTCCCCCTCCCTATACACCCAGCAGCATCCACTCCATTAAGAAGATACCCTCAACTCTGTTTATAGGATTTTACATGAGATAGAGTGGGAGAAGTTGCCATGAAAAGAAGATGACAGTAGTGACACTTTCACCAAACTCTTCATTCATGTGCTATTTTGAAACTGGAATGAGTGGAAATTCTTCCATTCAAAAAAATTATATATATTTAGGTACAATACTTTGTTATTGTATACCATCAAGTCATTTTCATCTTACAGTGATTTTAAGACAAACCTATCATGGGATTTTCTCAACAAGATTTGTTGGGGGGGAGATGAGTTGCCATTGCCTTCCTCTCGGGTTGAGACAGTGTGAATTGTCCAAGGTCACTCAGTGGTTTCTGTGGCCAAACAGAGATTTAAACTGTGTGAGTACTACACTCAGACAGTTATACCACACTGGCTTTCAATATACCTTGCTCAATGTGAATGTGCTGCAGCAAAAACAACATGTGGCATCTAAATGACTAGCCAAATTATCATAGCCTGAGCTTTCAAAGATTTGAGAAAAAAAAGGGGGGGGGGTTCTCCTCCACAAACATTCATCTATTTTACATTATTTAGTCTTAAAGGTGGCACAAGAGTATTTGATGTTTTTACTGTCTTGAGGAGACAATCGTCCTTTGATACTACACAGTTACATGACTATGATTCCACTTTAACTGCCATGGCAGCATTGTACAGAATCTCTGCCTGAGAAGTTTGAATGACCCACCTAAAACTGAAAACCTCAGGATTCCCCAGGATGGAACAATTACAGTTATATCAGAACCATAGTGCTATTCTGTAATATGTGAGAACCCATTGATTATTCTACACCACTTTGAGCAAAATGGTTATCATTTTGTCTGTCATTGCTCCCATGTCAAAAAGCTAGAGCAGTAGTAGAACCAATGTGGTGGTTTGAGTGTTGGACTACATCTCTGGGGAACAGAGTTTGAATCCTCACTCAGCTACAGAAACCCACTGGGTGAACTTGGGCAAATCACACTCTCAGTCTCAGGGAAGGGCAATGGCAAGCCTCTTCTGAACAATTCCTGCCCTGAAAATACTGTGATAGGGTTGCCACAAGTCAGAAATGATTTGAAGGCATAGCAACAATAACAATAATAATGTTGTGGGGAACAGAAGAGTGATATAGGAAGCTTCATTTCACATGTTAGATTTCTAAAAGAAATAAAGTAATGATATATTTTACATTATTGCTCGCATTCAAAATATGAGGCGGGAGTAGAGATGATACACTTCCCCTAGCTCTCCCTTGACAGTCCCTCCCTGTGATTTAGAGCAGATAGAATGGCACTGTACAACACTGCACATCTTTAAAAGCATCCCATATTTTCCTGTTCTATTGGGTGAATATATACTCTGTGCTCCGTAATGTTCTGTAGGATAGTTAATTTAGAATGATGGTTTAGCATAATACAACAAGTAATTTATGGCACATGATCTTCTGCAGTTGCAGCAGGTCACATACATCTATATAATGACTGGACATTTCTATTTGAGTTCCTGAAGCAATGTTTTCCTCATCACAAGTAGAGCACAAAGTAAATGATTCCCTAATTCCATTTTTCACTATCCTTAATCCAGAACATAATTTCTAAATGCCTGAGATGCATGATAGTTTTAACAAAGAACATTTTCATGATCACATCCTCGACAGTGTTTCTTGGCATCTTAAACTTTATTACTATAGTTCTCCCTGGAATATTTCCTAAAAGCTCTTTTAACTCAGCTCACTAGTGGAACAGGAATGGAAAGCCTCATAGTGGAATAAGAGATAAAGCTCATTGAAAATTCAGCCAAGGAGGCTAGAAGGTCATTTGTGGGTTTTCTGAATTTATAAGAGAAACACCTTGTTCTTTATATGTCTCTAGATGTATATGCCTTGTAATCACTTCCTCATAAACACGTTGCTCTTGGGACAACAAATTGCTAAAGACTGCAGAGCACAGTATGAGTATAATAGTTATTTCTTGTTTAATACTGTTTAGTCATGCTTGCCACTGTTGAAGATTTGGAAAGAAAAAACTATGCATGCACACATGCACTCTCTGTTACCACATCTGTACTTTGTGATGAGATAAAGGAACCCAAACACAAAATGCAATATGAGGAGAAGTGTCAACCATGTATTTGTGTCTGCCTATACTGAACCAAAAAATGGAGGTTCTGCTATCATTATCTTGTTTTTGTAATGGTTGGTGATTCATAAAAACTGTGATTTCTACAACCATGTGATGAAAGGGGGGACAATATTGTTCTTTCTAACAACATTACTAACCTTTTCCCAACACATGTACCAAGACAAGATGTGTTGTATAGAAATGGAAAAGAAATATGTTTTTGCCAACAATTATTTTCATTTCCCATCATCAGGAGAAAGCTGAAGGTATCAGATTCCCCTCTCCTCCAAATTATGCACAAGCACATACACATGACTATTAATGCATATATGTGAATATTGCATGCAAGCATGCTTAATCAGTGTGTGCTTATTCTGTATACAGTCATACTGCATATTGTGGATGTAAGTATCCCCTTTTCACCCACCCTTACACTTGTGTTTGTTTGTACCCTGTTATTATCAGGCATAAGAGGTTCCTGAAAACTCACTAAACCATTACATAGGTACTTGTGTAGCAACATCTAGTTAATAATCTTATGTAATTGTTAGTCAGCAACTTGTTTGATGAAATGCTTAATGGCAGTTCATAATTACCATGATGCAAGCTTCATGTAGCTAATATTGGTGACCATCATATGTATGTATAGTATGTATAGATGAGGCACTTTGGTCTTTTATATGAATAAGGGAAAGATCAATTGTGTAGTTGGCTGAGTACAATTCAGTTTTTTTCCCAACACATGGGATTTTGAGGGGACGTAATAAACTCTATAAACAATTGGGAAGAACAAATCAACAGGAATGGATGTCTTACTAACATCCACAGAATCTAATGCAGTACTAACTAAAATCTTCCAACAAATATGGAAAACAAAGTAGTGGCCCACAAATCACATTGCAAACACATGATGGATAATGGTTTAATAATAACATCACCAACAACAACAACAATGACCACAGAAGATCCACAAGAATTCATTCTAGACAATGAAAAAATATTCAGTGAATTCCCATATCTTGGATCAAACATTGAATAGAATGGAGACTGCAGTCAAGAAATTAGAAAAAAGCTAGGATTGGGATGGGCAGCTATGAAACAACTGAACATGATCCCAAAAGTGTAAAGCTATAACTCTAAAGTGAGGATCTTCCAAGCCATCATACTCCCCATCACCATGTAGGGATATGAGAGCTGGACAGTGAAAAAAGCAGGCAGAAAGAAAATAAATTCTTTTCAGAGGTGGTGCTGAAGAAGAGTGCTGTGGATACTGTGGATAGCCAAGAACATAAACAAATGGGTTTCAGAACAGATCAAGCCCAAACTGTCTCTGGAAGCCAAGAAGGTGAAACTGATGCTGTCATACTTTGGTCACATCCTGAGAAGGCAATAAACCTAGAAAAAGTGGAAGGCAATAGAAAGAGAGGAAGACTAAGTGCTAGATGGGGAAACTCAATCAGGGAGGCCATGAGCCTAAGCCTGCAGGACTTGAACAGAGCAGTAGATTATAGGGGGTCTTGGAGATGTCTCATTCACAAGTCGCCTTGAGTCAAGGTAGACTCAAGGGCAATTAACAACAACAGCAATAAAGTGATGTGATAAAAGTTTCCATGTTAAACATCCTGACATCAGAGTTAATGTGGGTGCCTTAGTTAGGGGCTTTGACTAGGACTAGTGAGACACAGGTTCAAATTATTACAAAGCCATGAGGTTAACTGGGTGCACTATGCAGTTATAGCACTATGATTCTGCTTTAACTGTCATGGTTCCCTCCTCTGGAATCCAGGTACCCTTCACACTACACAATTATAGTGTTGTATTCCACTTCTACTGCCATGGCATCACCTTATGGAATCTTTGGATCTGCAATTTAGGGAGAGACATGTAGACATTTTAGCTAGAGAACTCCTGTTGTGCCTCACCAAATTACAGAATCCCATAGGATGCAGCAATGGAAGAACGGAAGCATGGTGTTTATAACAGTGTAGTATGACAAGGCCCAAACTGGACACAGGCTGCCATTACTGGGCTGAACTGATATGCAGATGCTATTGTTATCTCTCTATCTGTCTGTCTGGCATCTGAACCAATATATCTGTGTCAATATATTTAAATACATCTGAGGAAGTAGACTTAAGTCTACAAAATCTCATTGTGCCAATTTCTTTTTTTAGTTAGTCTCAAAGGTGACAAAAGATCTCTCTACAGTCTTTCTATGTGTGTGTGTCTCTCTCTCTCTCTCTCTTTCACACACCCACACACACCCTTCTGCTGCTTGGTTGGGACGTCCTTTAACAAGAATTCAAGTAGGAAAAGGAGTGGGCAGTTTGGGGCACTATCAATCATACCAGCCTGTAACTGGCACAGTGGAAAAAAACCCACCAGGTTTCCTGACTCCCCACTTCCACATTCATTGGCTGGTTACAATGTACTGTAGCAGTGGACCCGTTCTGCTTCTGTCTGGTCCATGTTGTGATTATTTTGCCCAACCATCTTGTCTGTCCTGACTGTCAATGAGACTTTGTTGACCAGATATTATGTACATGACATTCATACAGTGGCAAGTAGTAGAGCTTCAGAACACAGTACCTGATGGTCAAAGCATGTCAAATTTTGTACTGTATAACTCCTAGAACCTCCCTCTCAGACATCGTGGCTAGTAGTCATGCTCTCTGGACGATTCTGGCAGCTGTAGTCCAAAAACTCTAACTTTCCAAATTCCTGTTGATGGAAAAGGAGTAAAGCTCTTTATTATTTCTGGCATGTTCCTTCCATCTCAGTTGATGACCCAGAGAGAATAAATGAAGTGCCAGCATATGCTAAATATCCTATCTTCTCTTTCAATCAACACAAGTACCAAAAAATATCAAGGAGAGGATGCAGGCTGTCCTGCTTTTGGTTTGCTCTAGCAAGTGAATCTCAGGAATATAAGTCTTATTTAGAATATGTTAATGTTTATAACTGGGGAAAACACAAATCAAATCAAGGGAGAAGAAACATGTCAGGCAATTAGCAGCATTTTGCTAGTTCCTCATCTGCATAAGAGCTCTCCAAGTCACTCTGGCTATAATTATTATTTGATCCTGAAAATATTCAAGAGCAGAAATATTACTGTGAAATGTCAATATATTTAAATCTGAGTGAATGAAGCTTGTTGATCTCAGTAAAATATTTTTTATGTATATTTGGAACCAGGCATTTCATTTTCTTACTGTTTAGTTATAAAGAATCTGTTTTGTGGTAAGCCTCGGCAGGAGATTCTGGACACCCTGCAGAAATATGCTAATATATACAGTATTACTTCTTTCTATTCTTTCCTATTAGTCTTTAATGAGCAAAGCCAGAAGTCAAATTCACATTCAGAGTTGTCCTTATGTGCCTTCAAGTCATGTCTGATTTATGCCAACCGCAAGGCAACCCAAGCATTTGGTTTTCTTGGCAGGATTTATTCAGAGGAGGGGTTGTGTTTGCCTTCTTCTGAAGTTGTGAGTGTGCGACTTGCCCAAGGTCATCCATTGAGTTTACATGGTCAAACATTTAGAGTAGAATTGTTCAAATCAGTGTGATTTAACTTAGTCATAGCTATCTTAGTTATCCTGTAGTGGCTTGATATGATACAATGACTCTGGAGATCAGGGCTCAATTCTTTGATCAGCTATGGAAACCCACCAAGTGACCTTGGGAGCATCACACACACGCAGCCACAGAAAATCCCATTATAAGTCGGAAATGCCTTAGAGGCTAAACCATTGCCAAAACCACCTCTGAGTATTGCTTGCCCAAGAAAACCCTATGAAATTCATGGGATCACCATATGTTGACAGGCAACTTGAAGGAACATACACACATAGTTGGGTGAGCAACTAACAAAGATCTGGAAGGGTATCCCCTACTTCACTTCGTTCTTTATTTCCTTATTTAAAGACATTTTCTTTAACTCCAAATGTTCCCTGCACCCTTCAGGAGCTGTGAGGGACAATTCTGCCATATACAGTGGACCCTTGGTATCCGCTGAGGTTTGATTCCATGACCCCCCCCCATGGATACCAAAATCCATGGATGTTCAAGTCCAATTAAATATAATGGCACAGTAAAATGGTGTCCCTTATATAAAAGGGCAAAATCAAGGTTTGCCTATGGTAATTTATATATTTTTAAAGTATTTTCAATCTGTGGATGCTTGAATCCATTGATAAGGAGGGCTGACTGTATATGATTCATTGAATGGTTTAGATATGGAAGAGACCTTTCCAAATAAGGACCAAAACACATGGGGGTGGCTTCCAACTGCTCTGGAACATGACCCCAGGGCCACACCACGGCTGCCTAAGACATCCCAAAACCAACCCCAGAAGGAGGGGATCTTTTCAGCTCCTATTTGGGGCCACAAGAGGAGGGGCCCTCAGTACTGTGGCATGTGTTTGCCATAGCCCAGGGTGATTGGGCTTGGAGCAGCTTCTAGCTGCTCCTTACTGCCTGGCTGCTTTGCCCCTAGGAGAGTAAACCAGAAGTCACTACTAGTTTTGGAAAATGGCCTACTTAGGCTTAGAAGCCGGGGGGGGGGGATGGCAAAATAAGTCTCAGCACCCTCTAAGTGAATGGTACCCTCTAGGTCCTAAAATATTCTTAGGGGATGCATGCTGATCATGGGTCAAATTTTCCCCACTCCTGGGGTAAAGAACAGATTGATAGAGAAAGAGCCCCAGCGCCAAATATATCAACTTGATGCAATCTGCATCTGATTGACTACCTACTTATACACAAAATATCTTTGTAAAATCAGCCCATTTTTCTGCTACACCTTTCACTGAATCCATGTCCATGATGCCTGAAAGTGACACTGGTCAATCTTAAAAGGAATCTGAGTAGTAATGTAGCACTGACAATATCTGTTATATCTGTACAAAACAAAATGAGCCTCAGAATGTATCTCATTGCTTTAGATATTGTGTTTCCTTGGCTCACTGCTTCAGATTGATACCATGTCAGGTCTGAACTGGAGTTTCTTTTCATTTTATGATGCTCCAGTTTCTTCACTGCATTCATTAGAATGGAAAATCTAGAACTGCTTATAAGTTTGGGGTGTGGAAACAGTTTGGATGAAGTTTACTCCTGTATGAATCTATTCTAAATGAAACAATTCATAAAGTAATTTCCTGGTTTTTAAAATTCCAGCCATAGATATCCATCCAGAATTAAACCTTACTCTGTTTTATTTCCACTTCCTGACATACTCCTGTTGTTTTTCATTAATGGATAACTAGAAGATGCTACTGAGATTTCCAAAATGAGCCAGGATGACAAGAAATAGGGAAAGACCCTTCCACATTTATCAGGTACTTTCCAAATCTTGCCTTCTCTTGGACTACATTGGAAGTGGAACTGTTAAGTAGTCTTAAGGCTTATTGTTCCACCAGCTTGTTGTTCTACAAGAAAAATATAAGCAAGATCCCATGCTTTCCTCAAAAGTGATTTTTGTTATGTTTGAGAAGGCTTCTTCCAAGTACTAGAACATAGGACTGAAGTTCACTGAACAAAAACTGCTTTCCATATTAAACTTTATGTGGGAAACAAATTCACACAGGTTACTGATATGTCTCACCCCAGTTCACCACTAAGTTTGCCCCCTGAGGTTGACAGGGGTTGACAGGGAATATTCTAATGGTTGATGAAGACCAGAGTCAGACGCTGGACCCAATCTTTCAATCTCCAGTTCTCTTGTTCCAGGCTGAAGCTGAGATGGATGTACTTGGTCATGCAGCAAGAATAAGTACCATGGAGAGCTCTTTGCAGAGTAAATTTTAGCATTCTTCTTTCTGAATTTGTTATAACCTCTTCATGCCAGCTCAGAACATATGAACTGAACTCTGATCTGAGAAGCCCTATGAATCAAATCCACTCTTGACCCAATCATAAATTCTGCCTATTAGTGCTACTGTTTGTTATGGTTATATGTTGCCTCCAGTATCTGAGGCAGGATGCCTCTGAATACTAGTTTCTGGAAAACACATACAGGAGTGTGACTATTGTGGACTTCTTATAGGCACCTGGTTTGCCCTATGGGAACAGAATTATGGACTAGATAAGCCTTTGATTCAGCATGGTTGTTATTATGGCCTTATGTTCTTAGTCTTGGATTCATTGGTCAACATTGCTTGGAGTCCTTTTGTTCAAAGAGGCAAGAACATTTGAAGGAAAGATGCATTTCCCACAGTAGTGCCAAACTCTGGGAACAAATTGTTAGCAACTTGTTCTGAAGAAAACTTTGCAAACAGAATCCATAATAGGCCTTGGGAAAGTGGGATGGTTACGCCTGGTAAATGCACAGCTGATAAAGGACTGTTAAGTTGTTAGTGTTGTTATTTAGTTTTGGTTGTTGGCATGTTGAGTTGATTTGACTGTAATTGCTCTCACTATAAAAGTGGAGAGATAAAGTAAAAATATTTTAAATTAAAAGAGAACAAAAAGCAGATTATTGTTTTGCTGATATTTATTCCTTTCATTTGTGACTTTTGTTTCTCATAGAAATGAACTATTGATTTATAAAATTAACCTTGTTTGTTTTTGAAGGTAAAGATATTACTGCTACTTTTCCAGTTTTTGCATTTTCAGTTTCTGATGCTCACAAGTCAGCAAGGTATACCTTTCTTTATGGATACTTTTGTTACCAATCTGTAGATGTATTCATGTATCAGCTTAGTCATGTTTCCAGCCCACTCATGCATTCAGTTAATAGGTTATTTCCCACTATCCATGTCTAAGTAATAAGTCCCACTAAGTTAGTTCAGATTTATTCCTGTATATCTGTGTGTATAGGATTGACACTTCTGTATTGTGCCACAATGGCATGACTAGGTTCTGAGATGGCAAAACACACTTCTCAGTTTGTTTAATAAAAGTTAAAATTCATGTTCTGTTGGACAAAGACACCAATTTGTGCTCAGGGGCAACTAGGACCCTTCCAGGTATTGGTAGACTGCAACTCCCATCTTGGCTGGAATGCATAACGATTGTAGCGCAACAACATCTGGAGTGAATATTAACATAGATTTTTTAGCTCTGCTCCAAATTGCTTTCTTTGGAACAGCAGCCATGGTTGATCTCCTGTGTCTGTAAACTGGGTAAGATGTTTAGTATTCAAAAGTAAAGAAAAACAGCATATTTAATAAGAACAACAAATAGTCAAGAACCAAATAACCAAACCATTTCCCTGACTGTCATTCATAGATTACCATATATACTCAATTATAAGTCGACCTTATGTATAAATTGAGAGCAAGTTTTGGGGCCAATGATGACCCATGGATAAGTTGAGGGTAAAGTTTAAGGGCATATAGTAAAGGACCTAAAGGATGAAGCCAAGTAAAACAATGTCAAATAGCTTAGAAAATTTTAGCAGATATAACTCTATGTGCTTAGTCTAAAGGCTGGATGGATGAGAGAATATAGAGGGTAAGTGCTTCCAGGACAGATTATACTCTTGCTTTTCACCAGGGGATGGTTCTCTCTTTTAAATAAGAGTTAAGATACAGTACTCTGCTTACCTGTGTATAGTCGATTCAAGTTTTTTGGGTCAATTTTTTGACCTAAATTTCTAGACTTATACATGAGTATATACAGTAGTTTCTACTTGACAGACAGTTTTTCTGTTCCATAACTTGTTGAGTAATGTTATATACTACGACTTAAGGCTGGTTTTCATTTTAAGTAAAATAAGATTCTGGTTCCTTCAAATTCCTTCACTGTGCAGTGGATATTAACATTTCAGTACAGGAGAGATTCTCATCAAGATTTTAGATACTGTAGATTGATCTGGGTAGCAAATTTAATTTAACACTGCTTATTGGAGGTGCCTGTTTATGCATATAATTATAGAAATTGGCTATACTATCAAAAGCATTATCACATAGTTTAAAAAAAGCCTCACATTTTAAAAAAGTAATGCATGACTATAACATGTATGCTTAATATATAGCTCCATTTAATAGTTCAGAACATTAACTACTCAAGTGCTTTTGTGGAACAAAACTTTGGCCTAAATCCCATTGTCAGCCCCAAATAGAAAAGTCTCATTGATTTGAAACATTAAATAAGTGCAATTGAAGAAACATTAAATCAGCGCAATTGAAGGTAAGTGTTCTCTTCTTACCTTCAGTTGCACTGATTTAATATTTCTACTCTAGTTAGGAATACAAATTGAATTTGTTCAAAATTAAGTTCTAGCAAAGCTCACCCACATTTGGACAGCTGATACACAAATATAGCATTTGTGGAGATAATGTATAGGAAATAAATTCTCCATGCAAACATATGTGTGCCCTACATGGATTGCCATTACTTTTCAGACATCCCTCTTCTGACTGAATATGAAATTTCCCCACAGTGGCATGAAGTAATGAAACAGAGATTCAGTCTCCCTGTAATATGTACCTGTGTATTTGTCTTCTAAAAGAACCCCAAGGCTGCATCCACACTGCTGATTTAATCCAGTCTGCCACCACTTTAATTTGCATTGCAATGCTCTGGAATTCTGGGAATTGTAGTTTTGTGAAACTTTCAGCCTTCTCTTTCGGAGAACTCTGGTGTGACATCAAATTCCCAGAATTCCATAGCATTGAGCCAGGCAGTTAAAAGTGGTGGCAAACTGAATTATTTTTCCAGTGTAGATGCAGCCTAAGTAAATGTGGATGTAGCTGGCATTTCTTAAACTTGGATTTACAGAGGAAAAAAACCCTTTAACTACCCATGTAAACAGTCTACATTTTTGCATTTCATTAGGAGTAAAAAAGAGCTCTGTTTTAGGTTTAAGTGCTGCACCGTTTGGACTGTTGGTGTTATTTTTGCACTTTAAATGAACCCTTCGTTCAGTTTTTTGATTAAGATGTTTTGATCAGTAATTCTCAAGAATAAACTTAACAGACCTTTGTGGTAAAACAAAAGAGAAGAACTTTGCTTGTACAGGGCACTATAACTGAAAAAGCTAATCTCTTTAAATACAATCCAGTGACCCATGAGGCAGTACATGGTTCCTTTTAGCTAATTAGAAATGTACAGTATTCACAAACTCACATTTGTTTTGTGATGTGAAAGGCTCACATTTTTTGTCAAATACAGGCAGGAGCTTAGTGAACTGTGGAACTTTGCATCTGGGAGTTTCTGAATAATTTATCTGAAGTAATGAGGAGCCTCATGTGATGCTCTATCAAAGCAACTGCTGGAAAGAAAGCCAGCTGGATACAGCCAATGTGTATCAAAAGGTACTCTGGAACAAGCAGACAACATAATAAGCAAAATTTTAAAAATCTAGGGCCTAGCCTTCATGGACACCCATTAGAAGAAGGGAAGGCAGTAATGTTGTGTGGAAGTTCATTAATTCTTCGTTGTAAAGGTTTTGTAAGCATACTGAGTGACTGGACCCATAGGAGCAAACTGGGCTGCTGTCGTGAGGTGCCTAAATTGCAAGAGACTTGGGGTGCATTCACACAGCAGAAATGATCTGGTTTAACTGCCGTGGCTCCATGCTATGAAATTCTGGGAATTGTAGTTTGTTGTGACACCAGAGCAGCACCAGAACATCTCATCCCACTTCATTTACTAAAGTCATTTCAAGTTCATTTGATGTGTTACCTATATAATTTATTTTATGAGATAACTAATAAATATAAATAATAAATATTTTCTTTTAATTATATGATCATCATCAAACAAAGGATTTTTTAAAATGACCTAACTTAAGCAAAACAAAAAAATCAACCAAGTCCAAACAAGTCTTATTTATATTGGTTTCTGAATGGATATGCATGAAGATTTCAGTTTCATTATTTTCTTTTAAGACAATGTTTCATGCAAAAGCTTGTTCATCTCTTTATAGGTATAACATTTTTTGAAAACAATAATTTTATTCATCTCTAAATGTCTTCATTTAGAGTGCATTTTGAGCCTCTGTTTGCTAAGAGAATTAGCTACTAAAGAAGTCATGCACATATACACATGCCCACACTGTATATACTCATGTATAAGTCTAGAAATCTTTGTAAAAAAAACTGACCCCAAAAAACTGAGTTCATGGGGCAATTTAAGTACTCTACTTTAACTCCTATTTTAAACAAGAAACCATTCCTTGGTAAAAGGCAAGAGTGTAATCTCTCCTGGAAGCACTGTTCCCCCTCTACTGTCTTATCCATTCAATCTTTAGGATGAGTACAAACAGTTATGCCTGCTGGAATTTTGTAAGTTCTTTGGCATCATTTTCCTTTTCTTCATCCTATACATCCTTTGCTACATGCCTCTAGGTTTTACCCTCGACTTAACCACCGGTCATATCAAAATCCATATTTTGGCCCCAAAATCTGCCCTTGCAGTTGACTTATAGTGGAGTATATATGGTGTGTGTGTGTATATATAGGCTTGCATATTTAACCAATTTTGGTGTCCAGGGTAAGTACAGACTGTTTGGGGGTTTATTTCACAGTAGACATTTTTCCATAATAGGTTATCTGCTTCTTTGGATCGTCTGCACAGGTCAAAAGGCCCAGATTCCTCTTGGCTTTATGTTCTCTAGTTCAGATGATGCAGGCTAAAACCCCAGGGGCAGGATTGGGCCTGATCCTGCCAGACCACATGTGGGTCTGAAGGATCCAGCCTGAACCCAGGGTAAATAGCCATTTTTCTGGGGTAATTTGACCCCTGGTTTTCAACAGAGTTTCATGGAAACATCTAAACCCTGCCTATTTAGATGGCCCCCGTGTTCCTTACCTTGTCATGCCACCAGTCATACTGAGAAGCCCCCTGTGACCACATCTGACACGTGAACAAGCTGCTTAATTATGTGGGTTCAACCTGGCGCTCCATTTTCCTGTCAGACATGGAGATGAGGGGCTTCTCAGCATGAGTGATGGGGCAGCAAGTTAAGGAACCCACGCTGCTAGCAGGTCCCCAGGTGATGTGGGGATGGGTGTATAAACACCTGCCCATCCCCACACCAACCCGCGGACTGACCCACATGAGCACTAGGAACAAGATAACACAGGCTCAGCCCATACTGTCCTGGCCCATCTGCTCAGCCCCTTGGAAATGCAAACCCGATAAAAATGTGATTATAAACTAGTTTTAATCATCACATCAAAACAGATTTTTTTTTGTATCAGATGAAGGTGATAGAGGAAATGGCACCTATTTCAGAATTAGTTGCATACTTTTTTTGATTCTGGCCTCACTTTTAAAAAAGGTTAAACAAATCTGTCAGGATTAAGTCTACTTTGGGGCTGTACAGACTGCCCCGAAAGGGCAGCCTGCACCTGCCCATTTTTGCCCCACATGTAGACCATGCCAACCAAATGGCACGGCCTCCAGGAGGCATAAAAAGAACTCGCTCCTGCTGAGTTATTTTTGTGCAGCGCACAGGGCACCATTTCTGCCCTCACGCGCAATGATGATTGTTCACACAGCACCACGCTGTTTTAATGTGGCACCACACGTACATCATCATGGCAGTCCTGTGTGGATGGGGGTGAGCAAAGATGGGGCATGGTAGGGCTCGGGAGCATGCAGACATGCTGCTCTCTCGAGCCCTAAAATTGACCCCAGGCCAGTGCATAGCACTAGTCTGTACTGGACCTTTGCTGCCTTTCAATCACATTTTTCTAGACAGATAAAGGAAGAATGAACGTCTCCTTTTCCCCAAATGTTTTACGCTACTTTCATGTGTATGAGATGTCTATAAATTTTACTTCCACCCCTTTTGAACTATCTGTTTGCAAGATGTGACCCATTATTTAATTTCTATTCTGTCAGGAATTTTCCATGTTAACTAACATTGAAAACTGTTATAATTTTGGCAAGTAGCAGCTTCAGTAAAGAAGAAAGACTGATAATATTTGCTTTCCAGTTTTGCTTCAGTGTTGCAAAGGTCTGTTTGATCCACAAACAGATGGGAGAGTACTTGCACTTTTCTTGCATTGCCAAAATACTACTGGGCTTTTTGTTTAGCACTTTCCAAGCAAATACCATTTCAATCCTATTCAAATAAGTCCTGTCTGGACTTAGAAGAATAGAATGTCATGCTGGACTTCAAATTAATGGAACAAGAGAATCCAATACAAATGGAAGGGTTATGCCTCTCATAGCTATGATGTATTCTCACTCATATTCATACACCAGATCTGGTAGCAGGAGGCAACTGAGATTACAGAAAAGTAGCTGGTCTGTGCTCAGTTGAAGTTAAAGAAATGAGGGTGCTCTCTCAAACAAAGTGAGATGGCATTTCCCTTTTCCCAGAAGCTCAGAGCAGATAGATATCCATGGTCTCACCTTTCCCTTCCCTTCCCTCTGGTTAACTGCACAAGATGGAGCATGGGATATTTTTGGCAGAGGGCAAGGACAAGAGAACAGCTCTCTGTGACCCATCCAGAAAGGGACTTACAGCAATAGCAAATACATTTCTATACTTCTTATCAGTGCACTTAAGCACTCCCTAAGTCACTAACAGGATGCTTGTCATGGACTGCCCTGCCCTGAGTCAGAGGACTCAGACTCTGAAGACATGAAGGAAGCTGAGACAGGGGCAGATCTGGGGCTGCCTGGAACAACAGTCTCAGAGGAGACTCAGGAAGCTGCAGAGGGAAAAACAGCCTCTGTGGACTCTAGGCTGCAGGTGCTAGGACCTATGGAGCAGAGGCAGGTCAAGGAGTATTTCAGGCATTCTTCCAGGCTAAAAGCCAAGAGGAGAGCTAATAGGTTTCAGCTGAGAGAAGCAGAGGCCTTTTAAAAGACCTCCAGGTGCAGAGATTCTTTGCAGCTGACAGCTAGTATTGTTGTTCCTTGCTCTTGGATTCATGATTCTGGTTATCTGACCTCTGGACTTGCCTTGTGACTATGCTCTTGCCTCTGCTGTGACTGACTGGTATTGTGTGACCTTTGGACTGGACTCTGGGCTATTCCTTTGTACATTCCCCTGATGTGCTTGCCTCAGTAGAGGTAAGCAGGACAATGCTGGCCATAAGATGAAAAAAGATTTCAGTGGTTGCTGGAAGCAAGGGGAGAGAGAATGGGCCATGGGTGGCCACAACTCTTAAAATCATTAAGATTTTGGAAAAAAAGATTTAAAATTAGAACACTGTCTTATGCATGTTTGTGTTGGATCCTAATGTTTTCAATGGGGTTTGCCTCCAAGTGAGACTGCTTCATATCAAAGCCAATGGCTAATTATTATTATTATTATTATTATTATTATTATTATTATTACCCTGATTTTTAGCCAAAAGACTATCAGAACGGCTTACAAATTGTTAATTACACATTTCCCTGCCCTCAGACTTACTATCTAAAAAGATAAGACACAAAAGGAGAAGGGAATGGCAGTGGGGAAGGGGGAAAGTCCAGCAGATCTTTTCTCCCTCAGAGGCCAGGATCTTGGCAGATGCAGTGGAGGGAGGGCCTTCTACTTTTCAGGCAAGGCCTGATGGAGCTGGCCTGCCCTTCTCTCCCTGTTATATAGGCTAAAATCCTATACACACCCACTTTAGAAGCAGCACCCACTTAATTCAATGTAACTTACTTATTAAGAGGCATGAATAAGAATCTAGCCATGCTAGTCTGGAAAATCATTATGCAAAGGGATCTTGCAGCACTTTTGAGAATAACTTAAAGAAAGAAGCATGAGCTTTCATAGACTTGACTCTACTTTCTCAGATGTATCTGAGGATGTATACTGAAGTCTACAAAAGGTCATGCTATTAGCTTCTTTCTTTCAATAAGTCCCAAAAGTGCTACAAGATCCCTTTGCAGAAGACTGTGCAGTTAACTACCCTTATGTCAAGCTATATCCAGTTTTCTCCAGAACTTGGAAGTACAAGCTCTGGGTTACACATTCCACAATCTCCCTGCCAGCATGGCCATTGGCTATGTGTATAAGATAAGCTTTCAAGGCTATGAATTTTTCTTTGCACTTGATTCTGAATAATTGCCTGCTATTCCAGTAGCCTCTGAAGTCTTGTTATAATTTTCACTGCTTGGGGGGGGGGATGTTTCAGGCAGGACAGGTGTAGAATTCTCATCCTTGTGTCTGGCATCTTTCTGCTTGCATTCACACTGAATGCAACTCTGTTCTAAAAGGGCTTGGGGACTGCAGAAAAAAGGTGTGTTCACCAATAGACACACCTTGATTTGTAGGAAAGCAAAACAAGTTGCCATCAGTGAATGTGCATCTGCTGGCCTTTGCTATATCACATAAACGTGTAATTCTCTGTGGGTAATGCCTTTGTGATATAAGTATGTACTGCAACCTGTCATTTCCTTTAATATTACTGGCAGAGTTTCATAGCCTTTTCCCCGTTTTTTCTCACATTTGTTATTGCAAATATGGAAATAATATTGAAATGGTCTTTAAATCCTGTAGATTCCTGTAAAAAATTATTAATTCAGTTTGAATCTCTGCATTGATTTTATATTATGAAGTTTATGCATTTTCCAATAGATGTTAAAGAGAATCACACATCAAGCTATTTCTTTTCATTTGTAATTTATATATCTCATCAGTAAAAATGTACAAGTTTACAAAAAATCCAACATTCAGTCATGAGTAGGAAATATGTATTGTAGATCTATCACTATTCTTTCATCATGAGCATGCACTGACTAGCTAGGGAAAAAAACTACAAAGAATAATGACATATGTGAAGTTGAAGGCTTTCATGGCTGGCATACATATTTTTTTGTGAGTTTTTCAGGCAATGAGGCCATATTCTAGAAGAGTTTATTCCTATAATGACATATGTCCACTCTGACAAAGTAGACAGTAGTCTATGAGAAGCTTATGCCAGCTCTCCTGGACCTGATGCCTCCCAGATCTGTTTAGTCTAATGCTTCCATCATTCCCCGAAAGGAAAAGAGAAAACAAGACATAATTTTCCTTCAAGATGACTTTCAGTGTTGAAATGTAGAGGAAGATAATGACTAGAAATTAAAATCACCAGGAATAGATGACATACCAATAGAACTGCTACAATTCACAGAGGCAGAATCAACTTGAGCTTTAACTAAAATCTGCCAACAAAAATGTAAAACAAAACAGTGGCCCACAGATTAGAAATTATCAGTATATATTCCCATCCACAAAAAAGGAGACACAAAAGATTGCAGCAACTACAATACTGTTGTATTAATCTCCCATGCAAGCAAAGTCATGGTCAAAATTTTGCACTAAACACTCTTACCATACATGGAGAGAGAAATTGCAGTGGTGCAAGGCGGGTTCAGGAAAGGAAAAAAAGCATTAGGGATCACATAGCAAACATATGGTGGATAATGTAATGCATCAGGGAACTCAAAAAGAAAATCAGCAGGTGCTTTATAGATTACAGCACAGCTGTTGACTGCATAAACCATGAAAAACTATGGACTGCTCTTGAAGTAATGGGAGTTCTACTACATTTGATTGTCCTCATGTGTAACCTGTATTCAGGACAAGAGGTTACTGTGAGAACAGATTACAGAGAAATAGAACTATTTCTTCTTCGTGGTCTCTGCAAATCATACAAATGGGTTGTACTGAGCCCGCACAGTTCTGCTCGGAAACCTCTGGAATCACTGGGCAAAGTTAATTTTGCAACTTTTTGGCGGTAGATCCACCCACCCCATATAAGTTCCCTGCATTCCTGCTCTTTCCTCAGTTCCTTCTTTCTGCCGCTTTTGCTGCTTTAGGAACTTCGCTCTGAAATCCACTTGTTTACTGGAAATCTTGACCTTCAACTTGCTTGACCATTTTCACTCTGACCCCCCCCCCCCCATGTGTTGTTGACCAATCTGTACATTTTTCAACTTTGATTTGGATTTTGATTCGGCTTATGATGTCTCTAGCTCCATTTAAAAAGTGTGATGTATGTGGTGGTAAGGTCCCCAGACAGGATCCCCACTCTTCATGTCTCCTTTGCCTGGGTGAGGGTCACAATACCAAGCCATTGTATTTCCCATCACCATGTACAGATGCAAGAACTGGACAGTGAAGAAAGCAAATAGAAAGAAAATCAACTCATTTGGGAGGTGGTGCTGTAGAAGATTGCAGAGGATACTGTGAATGGCTCAAAACACAAACAAATGGGTCCTTAAATAGACAAAGCCAGAACTCTCCCTGGAGGCCAAGATGACTAAACTAAGACTGTCATACTTTGGTCACATCATGACAAGACAGGACTCGCTAGAAAAGACAGTAATGCTAGGAAAGGCAGAGGGTGGTAGACCACATATTAGATGGATAACTCAATCAAGCAGACCACAGCCTTAAGCCTGCAGGACTTGAGCAGAGTGGTTGAGGATAGAGGGACTTGGAGATGTTTCATTCACACAGTTGCCATGAGTTGAAGTTGACAACAACAGTAATGACAACTAGGGCCTCATTTCCACTACCTTTTAAACTGGATCGTAATTCAGTTTGAACCAGTTCAAATGATTCTGGTTCCCATTTAAATTGAATCGCTGAAGCGATTTGGTGAGAGGGGCCATGCATCAGACCCATTTAACCCGCATCTTTTTCTATAAATCGATTCCGCACAAGTTTGACCCAGATGCGGATCAGAAGCGATTTAAATTTGCCCTTTGGACAGCTGAAGTGGATCCATTTTGAATTGGTTCATGCATGAATGTGAACCACAAGTGGATTATTTTAGAGAGAAAAAATGCGATCGGGGCAAATGTAGTGGGAACCATGCTCCACTGTAGAATTAATCCATTGATTCGGATCGCACACCAATTTATCTGTGGGAATGAGGCCACGAATAAACCAACAATGAAATAATCATGGCACACAAGTAACTTTTTATGAATACAAGTGTATGAGTACTATGGCTATTTTTCTTTTGTCTCTTTTTGTTGCTTTGTTTTGTTTAAAGAAAGTTATTCTTCAGCTGCAAAGAAAAGATAGGACAAGGAGACCACAACCTTTCATTGTTGTTGTATAATCACTTGATTATATATTTCCCCACAGTGCTCACATCCAGAGTGACAGGGATCAGAAAACTGCATTATTTAATTAGCAAAAGAATGGAATGGTACTCTTTGCTAAATGAACCATTTTTTGGAGCATTTAAATGGTGTGGCCATATGGTAGTTCTGGTAGGTTGTCAGACAGGGAGGAAACCCAGCTGCTTGTAATACATCAACATCATGGGAAATATATCCATGCTTTCTTTGCGGACATGTAGAGGAGCTGAAAATAGATAAGATGGATGGATGGACAGACAGATACTCTTGTATTATATGTACAGTTGTTACCCCATTATAATTCAACTGTGATGGAGAGGATTTCATTGTCAAAAGCAAAGACATTTCTCTAAGAGATAAAAAGGAGTGAGCAATGGGTGCAAAATCAAGTATATTTGTGAAACAGGAACTGCAGAATATGTTGAGTTAGCGTAAACTTATAATTGGTATAATATTATTCTTAAGAATCTCTCACATTACACACTTTAGAGAAGAGAGGCAACCATGCTTAGCTTTGAGCAGAAAGCAAGTCATTGCACTTTGCAAAGTTTTGGGAGAGAGCAAGGCAGATTCTTCCTCTGTGTCAAATTATTGTTGATGATTATTGAAACTGGAATGGATTCCACAGTCCATTCCAGCCATAATCAGAGGTCCAAACATGGTCATTTTGGTTTTGGTGGTTTTGCTCTGTGTGGGACTACTGTTGGATTTAGCATTTGTTGTTGTTTTTAACTGCCCATGAGTTGATCTCGAGTCATGCGACCCTGTGGATGGTACTTCTCCAGGATTCCCTATTCTCCACTGATCTGCTTAGTTCCTGCAAACTCATACTCATTACCTCTCTAATAGAGTCCATCCATTTAGCACTCAGCCTTCTTCTCTTTCTACTTCCCTCCACCTTTCCTAGCATTATTGTTTTTCCAGCGGTCTGTGCCTTCTCATAAAATACGGCAGTCTCAGTTTAGTCATCTTGTCTTCCAAGGAGATTTCCAGTTTGATCTGTCCAAGGTCCCATTTGTTTTCTTTTTGGCTGTCCTTAGAATTTTTAGTGCTCTTCTCTAGCACCATATCTCAAATGAATTGATTTTATTCCTATCTTTCTTCTTAATTGAGCAGCTGTCACAGTCATACATGGCAATAGGGAATACAGTGGCTTGTATGATTCTAACTGCCATGCTTAGTTGTATATCCTTGCATTTTAGGATCTTTCCTAGTTCTTGTATAGCTTCCCTTCCCATTCTTAACCTACTTCTGATTTCTGGTCAAATCTCTGATTTCTGATCCCAGGTATCAAAATTCTTTTACTATTTCTATTTTCTCATTGTCTAGGTTTAATTTGTGTATGTTCTCTATGGTCTTTCCCCCCCTTTATGTTCAACAGTAATCCTGACTTTACACTTTCTTCCTTAGTAGGTGTTCTAGGTCTATGATGTTTTCTGCTAGTAGTATGATGTCGTCTGCATATCTTAGATGATTGCTATCCTGTCCTCCTATTTTCACTGCTCCTTCTGTGTCCAAGCCAGCTTTTCATATAATATATTCTGCATCTCAGTTGAACCACTAGGGTGAAAGGATGCATCTTTTTCTGACCACTTTGCCAATTAGGACCTATTCTGTTTATCCGTGTTCTGTTCTGACAGTAGCCTCTTTTCTCAAGTACAGATTCCTCATCAAATACATATTAGCATAACATATGAAAAAAGCATACTCCTTTCCCATCCCATTGTTGAACTCCACAGTGATATCCATCTTGTTTATGCTGCCCAGCAACTTTTGAAGAAATTATCCTTGAATAAAAAAGAAATGTGACATTTCCTCTTTCTTCATGTATAACTTAGAGCCACAATGGAGTTTATCACATGGGAGAAATTTCTCTTAATTTCAAATGAAAAGAAAGTGGGGCCAGAATGCATTCACGTGAATTCACTAGTTCAGCGAATTTATGTGAATTCGAATTGAGTTCAAACTGGCTTCCCATTGCCCCAAAATAGCTTGCCATTGCCCAAAATAGCATATGGTAGTCTATCATGCAATAACGTGAAACCCCATGATTGCTTTCAAACTGACTTCCCATTGCCCAAAATTGCACGTGTTAGTCTATCATGCAATAACGTTAAATCCCATGATTGCATTCGGATTGCCATTGGCTTATGCTTCCAATTTCCCTTGTCTGATAAACTCCAATGAGTCTCTGCCCTACTGTTTTGATTCTTGGTGCTCAACATACCTTTTTGTTGATTCATGCTCCATTCCATTCTCCATTGCATGGTTCCCTATACCTATTCCTGTTATGGGGACTGCCCAGATGCTTTGATCCCAACTGTTCACTGACTACTTCTGTTTCTTCCTCAGCTTATACAAGGCAATCCTGACTAACATCTGATAATGCTATAATTCAAACATCTTCCTCCCTCCCTCTTTGTTTTTTTTTTTTTACATCAATTTTCCTACCAAATGCCCCCCGTAATTCTACAAAGACTTTTGGAGCATATTCTAGGGTTCATAATCAGTTCACAGGCTTCTTAGACTTATCACAGGCTTTGGGGTTTTTTCCACTGCCTGTACTACCTGCGTACATGTCAGTTCATCATAAAGAGAGACTGCACAAAATGTTACGTTCCTTCTTAAAATATTTATATTGTAGAACTATAAAAGGACAGTTAACAATTACCTACAGGCAATAATGAAACATCTAGCTCTCCATTCTGAATTTCTGTGTCTCCCCAGCAGAACAAACAGTAATATTCAGTGCAGGGCCCTTAAAAATTGTTTTTCCAACATCTTATAAGAATTCTTGGAGGACAAAGCAATCCCAGAGTTTGAAAATACAATAAAAGGAAACCAAAATGATCATAATGTTTTGTTCCCTTTAATTCTTCTTGAATTAAATATCTTACTATTGACCAAATGCAGACCAACCAAACCACATAATGAGGTTGTCTATAGTATTCCTGTGCCATTGTGAGCATTAAGTTCATTATTTCTTCATGCTGCCAGTAGAAAGGGATAATAGCAATAGCTTCCCACAATGCTTCAATGGCTGATTTATTGTCAAATTATCAGTGTCAATGCATTTACCACTTGTACTTGTGACCCAAACACAGAGACAACAGAACAGGTACGCCACATATATAACAGAAATGCCTCCTTTACAACTAATGAGATGGTCTCAGTATTATTCAGGCATAATTCAGTCCATGTTAAATGGCATCAAGAGCCAAATGGTATAGTGGTTTGAGCACTGGACTATGACTCTGGATACCAGGATTCGATTCCCACATTGATCTTGGGCAAGATAAGTGCTCTCAACCTCGGGGGAAGGCAATGGCAAACCTCCTTTGAACAAATCTTGCAAGAAAACCCCATGATAGGTTCATCATAAGTCAGAAACAACTTGAAGGCAGACAACCAAAACAAGACGGCATCAGTTATTTTTAACTCTGCTGTTGCATACCTGAAGAGCTACTGATTTGAAAGAGAGGGGCATCCAGAGTTGATTCCATTGAGAAATCTGTAAATACTGTTTTAAGGTCCATTTGTCATGTTAGCCATGAACCTTTAATTTTACCACAAGCCCTCCTCTGTTAACCAGCTGTACATCTTAAACACTTGGAATTTTGTTATGTTCAAAGTGCCAATTGAAAATTCCTCAAACCTACTGAGTGCTGGTGGTGACCTTTCAGTGCACAATAATGCAATTTCACCATGTATCCTCTGAGAATGCATCCTCTAAAACCATGTGACATATAATGTGATCTCAAACTTTTCCATAGGAACAAAGTACCCTCTGTTTATATTTAGTATAACTATATACTTAGGACTATATACTTAGTCTTTTGAGCAGTTGTTCTCAAACTCTGGGTCTTCCAGATGTTTTGCACTTCAACTCTCCAAAGTCCTCGCTACTATGACCAATGCTCAAGAATTATGTGATTTAGTCCCTAAACTTCTGTAGAACCAAAGACGGAGAACTAGTGCTCTAACATGATGCTTTGTAAAACAAATTAATCAGCAAAGATACCTGTCTATTTTCATATCATTCTCCCTGTGTCCCTACAAAGTTCTGGGACAGATCCGCCTTGTCAAATCAGGTGTACTATTTACTTTCATTGGAATTACTCAGTACACCTTTCAGTTTATGATAGCAAATCCTCTCTCAGGTATTGGACTGTTTTGTACATTCTTTGTAAATCTACATGTTTTTAAACCTGTTATTTATTTATTTTTGTAATAGCTTATGTCAAGTAGAAAGTGCATTCCTTCTTGGCTGAAATGTAATTGTTTGAAATGGGAAAAGGAACTTCGCTAAAATCTGAAATGCCATTCAAAGTGTTATTTCTTTGCTGAAATCTAATTATAAAAATAAAAGAATTGACAACTGGCTGGTAGCAGCTCTCCAGGGCTTCAAAAAGGAGTCGTTCCCACACCTCCATGGCAATGCCAGATTGTCATGAAAACCATGTGCTTTTCCACTGAGCTGCTATACTTCCCTTAGTCATAAAACAATAAGTTGGTTGAGCTCAGTGGGCAAAGGAAAGCCATACACACACACACACACACACACACACACACACTTTCCTTTGCCCACTGAGCTCAAGCTACCTATTGTTTAGTCGAAGGTTTTCATGGCCGGCACCTATAGTTTTTTGTGGGGTTTTCAGGCCAGCCACAGATGCTGACAAAAAGTCAGGAAGAAACTCTTCTAGAACATGGCCACATAGCCCAAAAACCCCACAAAAAGCTACCTATTGTTTTATGTATGTGTGTGTATATATGTGTGTGTGTGTGTATATATACAAACACAGACACACACACACACACACACACACACACTTACATGTACTTCATGTAATAATCTAGTTAATTGACAGAAGGGGTGAAAAAATTGGCCTTCATTTGGCAAACTCTATGAAACCCCAGTTAGCACATAGCCCATAGTAAAGTATGGAAACTGAATCCCAGAACATCGGGAGGGCCAAATATTTTTCACTCTGGTTTTCAGGCCAGCTCATTTAAGCATTTAGCAACTGAAAGCTAAACAGTGCCTTGGCCTGTTTGACAAAATGGCACAACACTATGCTCTGATTTAGAAATGCTACAGGAAAAGCACATTAGGCTCTACTGCAGCTGGACAAGCTGCTTTTTTCATATTTCTGTGTAATGAGACCTCTAACTCATTATTACAACATGCCTCTGTGGCTTGTAGTTCTAAAATGGAGAACTGGCAATTCCAGCAGCAATATCGCTCAGTTGTGTTAAGTACCTTAATTTGGATATGTTTCCTTAGTAATACAGAAAAAGTTAAATATTGATAGACGTATAATAAAAATGAGTTGCCTATACTTTTAGTGGATTAAAAATGCAGCTGAAGGAAGAAATTCATATCACATGTTACACTGAATTGAATTTGCCAGACTTTTGCACCTATTAATAGTTTCAAAAGATAAGTGCAAAAGGAGAGCTCCATTATTTAAAAAAAAACATTAGACACACTGCAAAGAAAAGGCATGGAAACATGAAAGGGGAATATATTTCAGCAACTTTTCAAAGAATGACAAATTAATTTGATTCTGTTGAGAGCAAATCATGACGTTTCTAATTTATGGGATCAGAGAAGGTCCATCCTTCCAGATTTTATTCTTTCTAGGAACAAGGAAGGATATTGTGGTCAAACACTGTAGAACTAAGGAACTGAAGTCTTGTAATGAAAGGGGGCTATCTATCAGAAATAATGTAAGCTTTAGGAAGTAGCATAGAGAATAGCCATATGTAACAGTGCTGAATAAGACAGATACCTCCTAGACACATTGACCTAAATCCATTTGCTAGCACCATTTGAAGTAGACCAATTGAATCAGTTGTGCTTACATAAATGTTGGCATACCGTTCAGCAATTCATTCAATGAGTCTAACCTAGCCAGGGCTAGCTGTTGGGTTTAGGGCACTCTGTTTACTAGAGTCAGGAAAAGATTGCCAGTGACGTCCCATTTGAGCTGGGGCTGGAGGTAATACTGAAATTAAAATGATCTTGGGTGGAATCTCCATTGTCCCACTCATAAGTGCACTAGTCCAGATCTAAATCAGTGTCATGCACACTTCGAGAAAGTGGAACAAAACAGGATCTTAAACTACACAGTTTGTATTTAACAAAAATAGCCCCAACTAAACTTAAATTCAAAGCCTCTGGAAACACTGTTCCCAGCCTTACAAAATTTATTCAGCATTTTAAAAACACAGTAGTATAGTATTATAATCCTCCAAGTCATAATAATGAAGTTTTACTCTTTATAAAAGTAGGTTTGAAATCCATAGTACCATTATGTTTATGAACAAAATGATAAAACCATGGGAAACACAATGGTGCTCTTTTTTATTCCTCACACATCATTGGATTTCTTGTATGTTGGTCTCAAATTCCAGAAAGTAAGATTTAGGCGTGGGTAACGTTGTTTCTAAAGTGAATGTCTCCAGCTTGTAAATGCATATACAAAATCCCTGTGTGCAGTAGAGCATCAACATTTTTAAAACTGTACTTCTCACATGCCAGATCAGAGGCTCTGTCCATTCCAAGTGAAGGAGATTATTAAGAAAGGGCCACCTTACTTGTTCTCACAAATATTTCAGTTTGTGGGACCAACCTTTATCAGCCAATGTGGATTTTTGCCCAGACTCTAATGTCTCAGTCTGTCTTGAGTGTGCCTGTGCAATATGTTGAATATATATGTATCATTTGTTGGCACTCATAAATGCAGAGTAGATGAAATTATTGATGACAATGACAATGACAAAGGTGATGATTTATATATATGCTACTCTCGTTGTTGTATCCAGAGCAGCTCAAAGCTTAAAGATACAGTACCATGTAAAAATAGGACACATTGATAAAGTATATAATATGACTAACAGTTCAGGGGGGCATAGACGTGAGGCTGAATTTTTTTTTATATGATGAATAATAACAGATAGAAATAAAAATGTTGTGCATTAAAAATTTTCATTATTTCTAGTGAAAACGTACATGGAGGGACAAAATTCATTGGCTAGATTTCTTTCTACAGTGCTATCACAGAATGACAGAAGAGAATATCCACAGAAAAGAATATGTATAGCACCAAGACCAATGTGCCTGCAATTGATTGAAATACCACACCAGCTCTGTAAGCAGTCTGTGCTGGATTCTTTACAGATATTAACATGTGTTTGCCCTTGATCTCAGAGATGAAAATCATCAGTGCAATTGATCCAACACAGCAGTACCTTTGAAACATTCATCATATACCTTGGCTCTATTTTTCAGTGAAACACAAGTGAATACATCTTATAGTGAAGTAGTAATGTTGCTGGTGGGAAGCCTTAAAATGATTGAGATTAGTTGGTTAAACTAAAATTGGCCAGGCCAATATCTCCTCTTTCAAGAATAAGGAGTTATCTAATTCATTCACCCATCCACCACCAGTGCAGAAGATTTTCTAGCATATATGTATAATAATAACTACCTGTTGTAAAACTTCTTATAACTATTTAGGAAAAAACTAGTTTTATCATAAGCAAAAGGATTTGTTCCATACCAAGGAGATTATCTCATAGCAAAAAAAATAAATTAAATAAAATGACTTACCCATGCTGGGATACAGTCGCTTACGGGATGCAGTCAAGAATTATCGCATTAAAAATGCTGCTGATGCTGCCAGGCAACTGCATCCTGGCTCCCAGCCATACTCCACCAGCCAATTTGCACTCGCTCGGTGGCATCAACAACATTTTTAATGTGATAATTCCAGATTGCATCCCATAAGCGACTGTATCCCAGAAGGGGTAAGTCACACTTTTTTTGCCATGCGATAATCTCCTAAATAAATTTTAGACTGAAGCCTTAATTATTGAAAACATATGGCATGTAGAGGCACATATCCCTTTGTTCCTAGAATTCACACACTTATTTTGTAGTCATTGACACAATCATATGGGGCCCTCTATCACCCACGTGCTGCACATACAAAGTGCTTTCTATAGTGCCTGAAACTTTAAAAAAGACAAACCCACCCAGACCAGTTAATTCCACGACTTCATAGTCAGCAGCTCTTATGCACAACATCTCATCTCCACCCATTAATTTCTGTTCAGCATTCAGCTGCACGCATTATTTCACTCGCTCGCCGTTATGATCATGTCTCCCCTCTGTTGTCTTCCCTTCACTGGCTCCCTTTTCCTTTCCACATCAGGTACAAACTTCTGCTACTCACCTTTAAAGCCCTGCATGGGCTGGCCCCTCTTTATTTAACTGATCTTCTCTCTCCCTACATCCCTACTCGCACTCTCCGCTCTGGTAGTCAAAGTCTCCTCTTTCAACCCAGGATCTCTTCTGCCCCATCCCGGATCCGTACCTTCTCTCTAGCTGCCCCTCATTCCTGGAACCTTCTTCCTCTGCATGCACAGCTCATCACTTCCCTAACCAGCTTTAAGACTGAGCTGAAAACCATATTGTTTAGGGAAGCGTTCTCAGGGAATTTGTGATTGTCATCTGGCTGTCTGACAATATTTGATGTGATGTGATTTGTTTGATATTTGATGTTTTTAATCTGTTTTTTCTTTTCTATATGGTAATTTTATCTATTCATCTTTTAATTGTTATTATCTTAGAATATACGCCTTGGGCAGGCTTTTATTTACTCCTAATTTTACCGACTTTGTACAGCGCTGTGTATAATTACAGCGCTATAGAAATAAAGTTTAATAATAATAATAATAATAATAATAATAACAACACTTGCGTGTCTGCTCCCTTCACTTGGGGAGGACTCATAACTCAGTGCTAGAGCCCTGGGTTCAGTTCCCGAAGTGCCTACATCTAATGGATCAGGTAGTAGGTGATAGTAACACACCTTTGAACCTCGGTAATGCTGTTGCTATTAAGAGTGGATAGTACTGGGCTAGCTGGATGACTAATGTGACAGAAAGTAATTTCCTATGTTACTTTTCCTCAAACATGTAGTCATCTCTGATTCGGTGGTATTTTCTGCCTTCCATCTACACTAGCATCATGTTTGACCCAAACTGTCCAGCTAATAAGTAGAAAAGTTTGCCATGGCTGCTCTTATCGTTCTTTTGAAAGAAAGGGTTACATACAGGAGGGCAACAACATTACTGTGTCTCTATTTATACATTGCTTTACAACAAGGGCAGTTGCACACATTGCTTTACAATGGCAATTTAATGAAAGTCTTCCATAGTTATGGAAGACCAGGAAACCAGGCATTTGCTGTTTGGATGTGACCCACATGTTTTGTACGAGGGAATAGAAGGAATAATCTTTTTATTCAGAACAAAATGGTTTCTGATAGTTTCTGATATAAACAAAGCATAATTTTGCCAGTTATGGTAGTTTCCCATTGGATAGTCATGAGACTCAGCTGCATCATTCTTGCAAGATTGCAAAAGTACTCAGAATCTAGAACTTACTGGTTTCACGAGAAAGGAATTATGAACCTCAGATCAACTTGAATAATATGAATTTCTTTCTAGCTGCTTTTTGAATTAGTCACATTTGTGAAGGTAGTAGAAGATAAGCTGTTGCTTTATATGTGCCTCCTTATACATGTTTAATGAGGGTTTAAAGAGGACAAGGAAACTTCATTCCAGGCAGATATCTCATTGAGTCCATGTACAGAGGCACTATGAGAGTGGGGAGCAAGTCATTTCTTCACTTTTTAGTGCAAACTGTAGTTAAAACTACTATAGCCAGCTCTTCCACCATCTGGCAGATGGATATGATTTCATTGATAGTTGTCATAACTCACCCTCTAGAGTCTGACAATTCAGAGGGAGAGTAGGAGGCAAATATCCAAGAATCTGCAGCTCCTCATAACCATGTTCTATCTGAGTCTGAGGAGCTAGCAGTTGGGGGGGGGGGCTCTGTTCCCCAGCAAGAGAATGCAGACTTTGACGATAAATGGCCATCATTCCTTGAGCAATAAGAAAATAAAGAAATATGGTGTTGCTCCCAAAGGTTATTAAGTAGGAGCTATTGAGCTAATTAGACACCTGGGGTCTTGAAACACCTGCCTATAAATTTCCCAGCCACTCCCTGGCCACTTCTTGCTTTCAAACATCTTTCTTGATAACTAGCAGCACTCTTCAGCTTTTGTGTATTTCTGACCATGGACTGGCTATGATTTACTACTCTGTTTCACTTCTTGCTGGCTTTGTTTAACTGGACTACTGACTTGCTGAATAACCTCTGGAGAGGCTGATGACCACTCTCTTGGTACTCCCATCATCTTTCTCAATACCCTGTGAATGACCTGGACTAAATTAACTGCTCAGCAGGTCTTGTATTTTAACCACCTGATTCCTGGGACGCTTGCTGATTGGAGCATAGGCCAATAGTTGTAGTATAATTATATAACAACCACTCATGTATATAAGTGGGAAATCGATCTCTTGTCTCAGTACAGACAATTGACATGAAGTATGCTGCATAAAATAATGCAATTATTAAAGGCAATTTTAAAGCACTTGTTGTATTGCCCTCCATATTGACAGAAGGAGAGCCAGTCTGAATCTCAGTTTATATTGAATAGATGGATTTGGTCACTACCAAAAGGATGACAGTAGGCCTTTGTTCTTCACTGATAATATTAACAAGTTTGTAGATGTTCTGTGTTTGCTCTCTGGTATGAAATAGTGGCTTGCTGTAGTTGGCCACACTGTTGTCACTCTTGCCATAGGCCTGCTCATTAAGTAGTTCTCATCTAAGAATGAAAAGGGGACCAATGGATGAAGCCATTTGGACATACAGATTCAAAAGTACTGAATTGTTATTTAAAATAAAGCCCCCCAGCAGTATTCCTTCTATGAAGGGGACTATTCTTCCTTCTGCTGAAGGGAGCTCTGGATGCATTGTTGAATAAATTCCTGTGACTGGCTGAGAAAATTAATTTAAGAACTATAGTTTTCATGCAAAGATTTAGCATATAGTAGCATTTTCAAGTGCTTTTGAAAATTTTATTTATCTTCTGCATTTGTTCCCTAACATGTAGGATGTTTTAACAATGTTAGTCGCTTTGATTATTTTATTACAAAAAGTGGGGTACAAATAAAAGTTTTATTTATTTATTCTCATTAATTTTCAAACAATTTGTTTTTGTTTTTGTTTAACACAAACAAACTGTAGCTCAAGGTTAGACTGAGGCAACAACTTCAGCCTTGGGCTGTCATAATCACCAACTGTTATTTGATGTAGGATGATTATGGTTATTGGTGTTGTTGCCTGGAGATAACCCATGAAAACTGGATACCTGGTCAAACTATGAGGCACTAGTGGATTTCACCCTTACATGGATGTCATAACTCACCCTCTGGAATCGGGCAATTCACATTCAAATGTCCAGGAATTTATAGCTCCTGATGACCATGGTCTCTCCAAGTCCAGGAAGCTGGGGGCTGATGCAGAGGGAAGCCCTACTCCCCAAAGCAGGTGGCAGATCCTAAAGACATGGTACCAGCATTTGCAGATTGGTGAAGATGCAAAGAGAGACAATGATTAATTAGGTACCTGGTGTTTTGAGACAGCTACCTATAAATCTCCCATCAGCTTCCTGTCATCCCTGTTGATTATCTAGGTGACTGATAGTACTCTTGCACATTTGCGATTTGATCACTCTGTTTACTCTTTGCTGCTTTCATGTATGGGAGTACTAATTTTCTGTAATGACTTTTGGACCAGCTGATGACCACCCTCTTGCTTCTTCTGTAATCTTGTTTGGATACCGTAAGACTAACATTGGCTGAATTAACTACCTGACAGTTCTTACACACCAGCCACCTGCTTTCAGGGTCCTTGCTGACTGGAGCATCATACAGATGATGAAGTGATCCTATTTTTTTTTAAATCAAACAAAACCAGACGTTGTTATTATTTCTTTTGAAACAGATAAAATTTCATATTTTTTTTTAGAATACTTTGTTCTGTAATGTAAAAGCAAAGTGCCAAACATTTTTTCTACTTTATATTCTTCCTTGGTTTTTTTCCAAAAAATTACCAAGTAATTGCTTCTATCAGCATTGATAGTACTCTTACTTAATATTTTGCAAAACTATTTTGTCTGTAGCCTTGAATTTTAAACTGGCTACTTGAAATGACAAAGAAGAGCTGCTGGTAACAAATTGAAAATTTACTTCCAAAATGAATGCTTTATAAAAGGCATTGAAGTGTACTGTAGTGCTAATACCGGGTTATCTACTGTTATTTTTCTGTCATGTTATAGGTCTTGTTGGCTTCTTTGTATCAGGTATTTATAGAGCTCTCCATGAGTTATGCGATAAATGCATAACAGAAGCATAGAACACCCACATAAGTGTTTTTTTTTTCATATAATGCATTGACTTTTAATGTTGTTTTTGTATCTTTGCCAGGATTCTGTTTAATTGCATAATTTTAGTGGCAATCTTAGCTTGGGTTATGAATGCAAATGCAGAATATAACATGCCCATTCTTGATGCAACTGCAAAATGGTTAGCCAGTGAAAACTTTCTGTTTATTATAAGAAACAAAGCAAAACAAAAGATATTGTGGTTAAATTGACAATAATAAATATAGACCTCACGTTGTCTATACTTGCCTGAAGTGAAGGATTAATGTAATAGTTTCTTTTTTGTATAATCCATATTGTTTCAGTTGATAATAAGTGGTTAGATAGACAGATAGTAAAGGTGGAACTCCTAGAAACATTACTTGAAACATTATGTGGATATGGATTGGTATGCTTCCTCTGGTATATTCTTCAAACTAACCAACTGTCCTGGTGTGGAAGGAAGAGTCTTGATTGATTCCCCCGTTGTCTTACTTTTTAAAACTTTAATAATAATAATAATAATAATAATAATAATAATAATAATTTATTTGTATCCCGCCCCTCTGAGAACAATCGGGGCGGCTAACAAAGTTAAAAATACAAAACATATAAAATCCCTGGTACCCTCCCCTCCTTAAAAAAAAGTATTAAATCCAATGCAATATTTAAAAAACAGAACAAAAAACAACAAACAAACATACAAGTTAAAAACTGACCCGAAGGTCAACAACATCATACCAACAAACAATCAGTGGGAGCAGCAGTATCTTTCCCAGATGTTTTTCTAAGGCAGGGTTCTCTATTCTGGGAAGGCCTGCCGGAAGAGATCCGTCTTAACAGCCTTTTTAAAGCTGTCTAAGGATATAAGTAGACGGATCTCATCTGGCAGGCCGTTCCACAGTCTGGGGGCGACGATGGAAAATGCCCTCTGGAGATTTACCAGTTTTTGTTTCCTCCTTCCAATTTCCCCCTTGATTTTCACTTTACTTCAGTTGCTGCAAACAGAGTTCAAGTAGAAAAGTAGTGTGAAAGCCGAACCAGGGTACAGTGTGTATACCTTTAGCTGGTGATACTAGGGAGGGGTAGGGAGGGGATAGTTTGATGTGATATACTTGGAGAAAAATAGCTCTTTCCAGTGCTTCTTGGATTCTGATCCCTTTCATCAACTCCCCTGAATCCTAGTAATGTGAAAATGACCATGAACATAGATTGATTTTTGGGCTCTAGATCCACTATTCAGAGTGCAATTTCTAACCAGGTAGATTTACGAAATTTCACAGAGAAAATGAAAATAAACTCAAAGTCCACATCTCTTTAAAAGTCAAAATATTTGTGCTCCCTCAGTTATACATTTGAAAATCGAGAAAAGTACCCAACTGATTTTTACAGCTTGAAATATTTTTTGTATGTATGTATTTTGGACAATAGCTCTGAGTCTACTTATCACCAAAGCCAACATTAGCCTGTGAATGAGAAATTATAGGAGCTGTAGTCCAAAGAAAATAACTGTACCAAGCTTTGACTAGCTCCTTTCCCACTCATGAGAAAGGCAAAGTGTACATATGGCTGATGTGTGTAAGAGAAACAGGTTTTTCTTTTTCTTTTTCTACTCTGCTGCCTCAAGGAACAGAAGAAATAATGAGGAAAAGGATAAAAGCAACGAAGGGGTCCAAAACACACTGCGGAAATAATCCAGTTTGAGACTGCTTTAACTGCCCAGGCTCAGGGCTAGGGAAGCCTAGGAATTGTAGTTTATTGTGGCACCAGAGCTCTCTGGCCGAGAAGGCTAAATGTCTCACAAAACTCCAGTTCCCAGAATTCCCTAGCATTGATCCATGGCAGTTAAAGCAGTTTCAAACTGGATTATTTATGTAGTGTGTTTTGGACCACTATAAAGAACTGCTGGGAGCAGGCCATTACAATGAGCCAAGACCAATAACCAACCCACCTATCCCCTCTAAGACTTGCACCCTCAAGACTACATCTTTCAAGCCCCACTTGAACTAAATCCAGCACTGAGTCCAGTTGCTCAAGTGAGTCATGTACTCTGGTGTGCTAAGCTTACTACTGACACTTTAAGGTTCTGCACAACTCAGACAGAAACAACATCCTGCATGGGGTGGGTTCCCTCAGGCCTAAGACCATCATATGCACCCTGGCTTTTGTGTGGGCTTCTCAAAAATCCATCTCTGAGTGATTGCATTTTTTCCCACAGAGTCCTAATTTTTACTAGTAAAAAACCTAGGATGGAGCCAAGTATTGAAGGAATTACAACTAGAGCCTTGTTTAGGTATCCATATCCCTCACACAAGACGAAATACATGAGAAGAGCATGGGGCCATACTCATTGTCTTCCTCCTCCTCCTCCATCCCTTGGCCTTTTTACTTTCCACATCACGGAGAAGAGGTTTTGAAGTGAAGAGTCTGTTTCACATGCGTAGACTTTTCCCGCATGGCTTAAAGTTTTGGCTGGACAATATCTAAACTGCATAGTACTCTTACACAAGGACAAGCAACCAGTACAGAGTATTTATCAAAGGCCTGTTACAGACTGCCAAAATAAAGCTGCTTGGGGTCTCTTTGGAGGTATGCTATTTAAATGATGCATGGGTCCTAAGAGTCTGGAGGTTGCGCCAAAGCCACACTCCATTCCTAAGCACTGGAGTGCAGCTTTGGTGCAGCTTCTGGATCCTTAGAATGCATGCATTGTTTAAACAGCATACCTCCAAAGAGACCCGAAGCAGCTTTATTTTGGCAGTCTGTAACAGGCCAAAGTTACTTTTTTGGACTACCAGTTCCCAGAATGCCCATGTCAGCATTCTGGTGGATTTGGGCAGATGTAGTCCAGCCATAAAAAAGGCAGGTGAGAAAGCCCATTTTCTCCTCAATGGATTCTAACTGCATGAGGAACTGAATTCCTGGAAAGGGCTAAGAATCTTCTTTGTATTAATAGTACTGGTTACTTCGAGTGTGTTAATTGAAATTTTTCAATTCCTCTTTTTCAGCACATAGTCCATAGTGGTTTATGCAGGCCTCAGATAACAGAATTAATTTAATCCCAACATGTCACTGCATCTTTCCCTTAAAAAAAAAGTTACAGATTAGTTCATTTCTGTCTCCTAAAAAATAGAAACTTATCAATAGCCAGTGGTGATGTTTGCTCTTTTTTTAACTATTTAAAATTTATTTTTGAAAGATAACTTCTTGTTGCTATCTTCTTGTTGCTATATCAGTAAAGGAGATCAGGTTGTGGAAGACAAAATTCAGACATCTTGTTGGAGGCGCAAACCTCTTGAATTCGAGCCACTGAAATAATCCGAGAATCACGGCTATTGTGCACTCTCTCTCTCTCTCTCAGTTTATGCCATTGTCTCAAGGATTTTCTGGGAAGTGGGAGAGTGGCACCTTCCAAGAACTACTGTCTCAAGCAACAATGAAATTTAAAGTGAAAACAACCAAAAGTTGTTTAAAATAACACTATAGAGTCCCATTGTCATTGCTCAGTCTTGTCGTCCTGCACGCTTTGAAAATTCACAGGCCCCTTTTTCATTTGGTGAAGGAGGAACAAATTTATGGAAGAAGACTCATGTCTAGGTCTTTAAAAACCAAAAGAAAATGTAGATAAATATCATACGATCCAACTGGCTTGATTTGACAGGTACAAAATACCCTTTATCATCTGACCGTTCCAGCTGATTTTAACATGTCCCACCTTCTGCCTTGGTTCTCAGATTACTTTCAGAAGTTTGCACTGAATTAATTCAACAGGGAGAGGTGAAGACAGGGTCAAATCTTGCCTTTCCCAGGAGGCTCAGGCTAAAGCAAACTGCTGCAGCCTCTCCTAGTTGTGTGTTCTTCCTTATTAACTCTTCTCATCTTGCTCACTCTCAGATATTGCTTGGCCACATGTGTCCCAGTTTTCATCTTTGAATTGTTGAAGTGGTTATGAAATATCCCTTGACAGTGTACTATCGATTTAACCAGTTCAAAATTACAGTAACTTTACACTGAAGAAAGCACTCTTCATTTAACCAAACTCACACTTATCTCACACTTATCTAAAGGTTTGTGATCCACCTTTCACTCTCTTGATGTACAGTGCCCTTGAACCACCCAAGAAATGCTTGCAGAACCATAATCAGGACATTCTATACATTTTTGACAAAATAGTGTTAGGATAAGCTCAAAAATAGTTGATTCTGGAATAAGATTTATGCAGAGCAGAAATATGTTACCTGTTGAATTAAGGTGTCTAAATCACCATTCATCAACAAACGGAAGCCTATTCAATTATTTGGTAGGGTTTTAATTTAGAATAATAGCTATTATATTACTTCTGGACCAATTTAACTTTGAATATACTACTGTATTAAAATATCCTCCCATATTTTCAGAACATACTGCTTATTTTTTAGAGAACATTTCCAAGAATCTCTGGAAGTGTGTCTGATGTGACATACAGCCCAAGGCAAAGCCCTGACACTGTAACTTCATATCTGACAGCTTGTCCAGTAAATAAAGAAGCCCCATAACAATGCATTTTTAGTTTCATTATCTGTAATAAGCACTATACTTCTCTCAATATTTTTCCAGATTTTTTTTCTCTTCTTTTTGATCTGTTCCTTAAATGAATAAAATAATGACTGTATTGGATTTTAAAAAAAAATAGTCTTAAACATTTTCTTTTATTTAGAAAGTTCAGTGGATTTAAATTCACCGATTATATCTTCAGAGTAGATTATATCTTCTGTAATATATTGTTCATATGACTAGCCCTCATGAACTCAGACAAGAGATTTTAGTCCCATGTTGTTGGTGTCTTGTTTTATTTTTCAGAATTCATGCAAAATTAGACCTAAATGGTAGATATTTTACATTCTTATCATTTGAAGAGTTGTAATCAATGCTCCTGAGTTTGGAGATAGTCTCACACTACGTAGGATATTATTGCATTGAATTTAAGACAACCTACCCCCAATAAGATAAAGTCACATTTAATTTTAAAAGCGGGTTTTATCGCAAACAGTCGGGCAAGTGCAACCTATATGCAGCCTGGATTCCAGACACGCTTAGCCAGCGGCTTTTCAAAAATGGCCAGCTCCCGTTTTTGAAAAGCCACTGGATAAGCTCAGCTGGAGCCCAGGCAGCATATGGGTAGCACTCACTCAATGGCGGCTGCATGTAATAACAACCGCTTTTAAAATTAAACACGGCTTTATCCCATCAAGGATAAGTCTCTTTGAATTCAGGGCGATAATCTCCTTTGTTATAGCACTATGATTCCATACCAACTTCCATGGCAACTTTCTATGGAACCTTAAGGTTTGAAGTCTGGTGAGGAGCAATGGTTCTGCCTTTGGCTCTCCAGCTGTTTTGGACTTCAGCACCCAGAATTTTTGAGCATTGGCTGTACTGGCTAAGACATCTGGAAGCTGAAGTCCAAAACAGCTGGAGTGCCAAAGGTTGAGAACTACTGCCCTAGATGGCTGAGAAACTTAATGCCCCTTCCCCAAACTGAATATCTCATGATTCCTTTGGATTTTTCCAAGTTGAATCATAGCACTATTGCTGGATGTGAAAGGATCCCCACCAAGTACAGTTTTTTGAACGAAAAAGGGTTAGAACAAAATTTTGCCTGACAAACCTTTTTATTATTATTATTTGGCCACTGCAGTCATCTGTTGGGGCAAAAAGTGGCTTGTGCTGATTTTGGTGCCCCTTAAATTTCAAGAAGCAGACATGATGTATTCGGGATGTCAGTATTCTGTTTCCATTGGGAGAAGGGAAGGGAATATTTAGTGAGACCAGGAAATATAAGATGGGTAAATGTTAACACTAACCCCATTCCTAACCTTCACTATTTTGGAGTCAGAAAATGCCCCCGAAATCAGTCAGGCTGCATTCACATTGCAGAAATTATCTAGTTTCACACCACTTTAACTGCCATGGCTCTATGCTGTGTAATTCTGGGATTTGTAGTTTGTTGTGGCACCAGAACTCTGACAGAGAAAGCTAAATGTCTCACAAAATAACTGTTCCCAGAATTCCATAGCATTGGGCCAGGGCAATTAAAGTGGTGTCAAACTGGATTATCTCTACATTGCAGAGTCAGCCTCATTCTACTGGATGATGGTTAAAACATAAGAATCCATTATCTGTTAAATCATTCAATTCTTTTCAAAGGTGCATTTTTAAAAATTCTTCTTTAAGATTTAACCAATTGATTAGACTCCTGAACTGTTTGAATTACTAACCATATGATAAGTAAATATGTTTGAATGGAGTTGAATACTCCAATGAAAATTGATGCTGCAAAACCTATGTTTTTAAGTTAAAACTGGAAGTACTGATACGTCACAAGAGTATCTGGATAAATGTAATTGAGTACCATCATTTCATGGCCCTCAGTCTTCAATTTCCTCTTCCCCATACAGATCTTAATCTAATGGGTTGGATCCCAAGGTTCCCTTCTTCCGACGGAGGAAGCTTTCCTCTGACAGAGGAAGAGAATAAAGGTAAAAAAACTAAATTAATGTAATAAAATTAACATGTTTCTAGGTTTCTTTATTTTTTAAATCTAACTTAGCTATCTGGAAGGCTGTTGTAACCCCTGCTTCTGCAAAGCTGTTTAAATTTAGAAATTCTAAAATTTCCCCTAAAATTTAAGAAATAAGATATTGCAAATACTTTCCTTCTGCTGTCTCAAGAATCTCATTAATTTTTAAATTGTGCCTCTGTCTGGTTCTGAAATGCTACTTGTCTTCTCCTTAATCTGTAGAGTTCTAACCAATACAAGTGTTCTTTATTTTCCAACTCTTTTAAACTTTTAGCAATAAGTGTTTCTCTTTCTGTAGATACATGTATATAACTTTGCTTATCTTCCCAGGATTTAAGTATATTCACCTAGTTTATCTGCAAATGACGTAATCTCATCCGTAGTGTTTAATTCATCTTCTGTTTTCCTCTATTTCCAAAATGAACACTTTGCTATAGTTTTCTTTTAAAATCGGTATATCTACAGTGGTACCCAACAGCACTGCTCCCATGCACCCCAAAGCCAACTGCAAAAGGCTGGGAGAATGTCTGGAATCAGTTTTCAGGCAGCACTGAAATGTAACCTGTTTATGAATCTTCCAAAATAAGTAGTCTGATTTTAAGTTCTTTTGTTATTTTTTCAAATGTAGAAGGTTTTTTAAAAAAAAATACAGAGAAGTAGTGAGCACTGGATTACAACTCTGAAGATCAGGATTCAATTCTCTGCTCAGCTGTGGAAACCCATGACAAGTCACACACCCTGAGCCCCAGAAAACCCCATGATAGTGTCAGGCTTGCTATTAGGATCCCCAAATCACTTACACTGTGGACCTTACCGCACAGGAGCTGCACAGAACGGCCTGAGATTGGAAGGGGCCTAGAACGAGTGTGGAATGAGCGGTGATGCATTTTACTGCACACAGAAGTCCCTCACTCATTCCCTTCCCTTCCATTCCCAATCCATTCTAGAGGACACAATTTTTGAGAACTGTTCTGAACAATTCTCAAAAATCACCTCCTCTGGAACGGAATGGGAAAGGAAGGGAAGGGAATGGAATGAGTGAGGGACTTCTTTGTGTACAGTAAAAGGCATTTCTCACGTGTTCCGTTCCCTTCCTGGCCCCTTTTGGACCATTCTCAGGCTGTCCCAGGAGTCCTGTGTGGTACGGTTCTATGTTCAGTCCACCCGCAGGGGAGGGGGATTACAAAATGAACATAACACAGGAAAGAAAAGGTGGAGCAAGAAAGAATATGTGAAGCAGAAGGGAACAGAACAACATCTGAAAAACACACATCTTTCAAAAAATGGGAAAAAATATATCTGATTATTCCAAAAGAAAATATAAAAATGATTCCTCTGCTTCTCCATCCAGCTACAGTACCTTCCTGACATTTTCTTTCTACTATTCCAAAAACACTTTTTTTACATTTGCCCTTTCTAAAGACTTAGAAAATGAGAAGACTCCCGCGCGGACCGAAAAAGAAGCTCCAAAATGGAGCTTCTTTTTCCGTCGCGTTTGCGAAGTAGCGAGGCGCCAGGGGCGCACTCGCTACATCACAAGCGACGCGACGCGTACGGACGCTCAGCGTCCGATACGCAAAGATGGCGCCGACCATGTAGAAGGGCCGGCGCCATCTTGTACGGACGGAGTCCGTACTAGGCCCAGGGGCGTCTATAAGAGACGCCCCTTTTTTAAAATGGGACGTCCTCCAGACGTCCCAAATGGCGGTGCAGAAAGCACCAATAAAAAAGAAATTAAAGCAAAGAGCTGAAGTGTTTTGTTTTCTATACTTTATGTAATGAAAGTATTCTGATAGAAAGAGTGTTTTGTTATGATTCCTTGCCAGTGATTTTGTATAATAAGAGATCTTTAAAAGCAGGTTATCATAAATGGAATAAGTGATCTTTATCATAAATGGAATAAGTGATCGTGATTCTGTCTTTCCCATAGTTGCCAGGGGTCTGTACTGAATTTGAAAATAAGTGATCGGAAATGGTAAACAAGTTACAGAATTGGAGAAGGAGAATTACTTCTGTCATATTTTTATTCTGTCAGAATAGATAACATTAACTCTGTAGCTACTCATTGGGTACAGTGAGTAGCATGGGTTACAGGCATATAGCCCAATACTCAAACCACTACACCATGCTGCCATGCTAATACATAGTAGTCTGCTAATCCGGATTTAACTTGGATTTTCATTTTAATTTCTTATTTCTTTTTTCATGTTTTTTGTCTTCAACCTGACATTTCAGGAAATTTCTCCTGGGGTTATTTTACCGTATTCACCAGTCACTCTTATCAATAAACATTCTTCTGAGGTACATGCTGTCCCTGTGAAGCAGCTGTGTGATTAAGGCACTTTGATGTTTACCGGTGATCATATTTGGAAATCCCCGATAAAGGCACAAATTAATAGGTTTGCTGTGGAAGGTTTGGAATTTGTTGACATATGTATTTGTTACACATGTTGGTGTGAAATAGTTGCCCTAGGATAAGAACTGCCTGCATTTAGGTTTGAAGAATGTTTTGTTTCCCTTGACAATTCTTTTGCAGTTTTGCAGCAAATATCCTGCATAAACATGCATGAATATGAATCTGCATGCAGGATAATACCATTTTAGGCTAGACTCTTTAAAGGAGTAGATGCCAGCCTGCTTGCCTTCGAGCTATACAGCTCAGTGAACTAAGCAGTCTGAAAAGCATTTCTGGCTCACAGTGATTTGTGGATTGGTACAATCCTCAAAATTAATCCAGTTATTTTGCCAGGGCTTTAATGGCATTGCATGGTTGCTGAAGGGAACCATGAATAGGACAGTTCCCAGTTCAATGGTGAGGAAGGTATAAATATTCACTCCAGTTCACACACTGTTGAGAATTAAGAATGAAATGAAATGTGCTGGGTCTGTGGACACATGTGCACAGGTGTGTGAAATGTTCAGACGCCTGTATGACTCAAGGGGCAGCACTACTTTAGGTTGCCCTTCTTGCCTTGCAGGTGCTGAATGTTTGAAGCAGATACTAGGTTTTGCATTTACACGTCTGTGATTACCATTTTCAGCTAGCAGGGATTAGCTGTGTATGAAACAACAAGATTAGCCCGGTCAGTGAAGAAATGCTGCGCTTGATACCAGTTTCCATGCAGTTCATTCCAACCCACCTGCTATTTGGCATAGCTGGAATAACCATAGCTCTCTAATTTTCTATGAGAGGAAACATTGTGTGGTCCTTCTAGGTACTCCTATTACAAAACCTTTTCAATGTGTTCTGCTTCTGGATAGAACTTATGTAACAAGCAACTACATGGCTGGCAGCATTCCTAAATCCTCCCTGGTAAACAAACCCCTCAAACCCATATTAGTCTCTTCAAAAATATGTATATTATTTTTAATTAATGGTTAGTGTTAATGCATATGCAATTGCCCCTTCAGTAGTTAGGCAGTCCAGGAGAAATACCAAATTGGCTACATGTCAGCTCCTTAGTTTGACACATTTCAAAACCAGCTTGAAAAGCAGATGGTACTAAATATTGTTGTGTTGTTGTATGCCTTCAAAGTTAAAGCAACCCCAAGGCAAACCTATCATGAGGTTTTCTGGGGATGAAAGTGTGTGGCCCACCCTAGCTCACTCAATGGGTTTCCGTGACTGAGTAGGAAATCAAACCCTCATCTCCAGACTCATGGTCCAACATTCAAACCACTATACCACAGTGGCTCTTAATTCTTGTATGCTGTCAGTTCTTATATGGCAATCAGCAAATTTAATTATCTAGAATACATATTTTCAGATTTAGTTTTAATAAGGTCTGTTTATTTATTTTATCTATCTGTTTGTTTAGTGGGGTTCCTCACTCGTTTATCTATTCAAAGGGATCTGACTGCCTAATACTTTAAGGGCAGCTCTAATTCTCTTAAGCCATCCTTAATTATTTGCAGTGCAGGCAGGTTAATCCTTTCAAACACAAATTATTTTTGAGTACTCTAATCATATTTATCTTATAGCCAAATGTCAATGTTATATTATGGCCTACTTCGATGATCTATTGTAGCATCTACAATGACAGAAATTGGTAACACCAATTACTTTACCAATTACAGTGTCACTTTAATGCATGTTTTGATACATTTGGAAGGAAACAGTCATAGATACAGGATAATATTTAAATATTTTGTGGTATGGATATGAAAGACTCACCCATGCTAGTATTGGTGGGGGGAGCCATACAGTCAGTTTTACTGCTACAGTTGGCCCTCTGTGTCCACAGATTTCTTATCCACGGATTCAAGCATCCATGGCTTGAAAATACACACATACACATTCCAAAAAACGAATCTAAATTTTGCCATATAAAGTTCATATAAGGACCACCATTTTACTATGCCATTACAATTAATGGGATCTGAGCATTCATTGATTTTGGTGACCATAGGGAAGGGGGTGGAGTTCCTGGAAACAAAGTGGTGGATATCAAGGGCCCCACTGTATTTTAATTGTATTGGTACAAGTTTAACAGTACCTTTGCTGCTCTCAAAACTCATGTACTTTTAAAAAGTCAAACAATTCTGGGGCAAAAATGTAGTCTTCAGGTTAATGCTGAATATGATACAGCTCTGGTTGGCTAGCAGCAATGAGATCACTAGCATAACTATTAACATCCAAAAAAATCAATGTTCAGAAAGAAAGTAGATGAAGGACAAATATATCCAGGAGAGAGAGAGAGAGAGAGAGAGAGAGAGAGAGAGTAGTCATATAAATGCATATGTGCCTTTTTATTTTATATTTTTAATTTGGAAAGCCTGGTACATAACAGCCGGGATGAGGTTTCTCCCTGAATACATTCTCTGCATCTGGCAAATAGTCCAAAGAACAGTTATAAAGTTGCCTGCTGCAGTTCAAAAAGATATTTGAGTTAGTCATAGAGCATTTCCTGTTTTCTAAAGCTCTTAGAAATAAATGGAGGCTGCACTGAAAGCTGAACTAAAAATAAATGAAAGCAGAATAAAAAGTCTAACTCAGAGAGCAGAATATGCAGCAAATAGTCATCAGTTTCTTTTAGAAGAAAACAAAGTGCCATGTGAAAAACACAAAATTCAGCAGTGCACACAAACTATAAGCATAACTCAGCTATCTTAATCTGCCGCAACACAGGCCTTGATAAGAAAATTAAATTGTTTTCCTGTTGGCTGCAGCAAAAGCTTCCTCTTGTCTCAGATAAGAGTCCTTTATCACACCCTTCTACTTTCTTTCATTGCTGGCTTGGTATTTGCTTGGCAGATGTCAAGGATAGGACTGTTTCTAGCAAGAACAGAAAACATCCAGGCCAAATGTTCTAGTTACTGATGATATTGGACATAAAATGTATAACATACAGCTATTCAAATGGAATAAAAATATTTTATTTCCCATGTACATATAAGCTCAAGTATCCTTTTTTTATTTACCTATGCACCATGGTTGTAAACACCTAGCCATCAGTTTTCACTAAATCTTGCACCTTCTCTGCTTCCCATTCTCTCGGTACATCCTCTCCTTCCAACCCCCCCCCCCCCAAGTGAAGCTCAAGAATAATAGGGGAGAACTACAACTGGCCCTTATGCTCTGGGATTTGTTTCCAGAACCCCCTGTAGATACCAAAGTCTGTGGATGCTCAAGTCCCATTAAATACAATGGTGTAGTAAAACTGCGTCCCTTATTTAAAATGGCAAAATCAAGGTTTGCTTTTTGAATTTTTTTTAATATGTTCAAGCTGTGGATGATTGAAACTGTGGATCTGGAGGGCTGAATGTTTATGCTTCCAAGGTGCCCTCCGCACACACACTTACTATGACCCCATTCCATACATAAAATCTCCTGATTTGTATTTATAGCAGAACTTGGACCTGCAACTTTTTTGGATTATAGCTCTCAAAATACACAATATTCAAATTAACATACATAAAAAGATGTTAGGCAGGACTAAAAAGGGAAGACCTCCAAAAACAAGTATATTCTCACATGTGTCTGAAACCAAGAATAGTTAAGTGCTCTGCTACAAATGTCAAAAAAGTGAAACTCAGGAGTGTGTGGCACTACTAGGAGCGCCTCTCCAGATAACTTCACTGACTGAATAAGTCTAAAAAGGAGAAGGCAGGCATTCAGGTAAGCAGTTCTTAAAAGAGTATGTTGCACAGAAGTGCACACTACTCAGAATGACAAACGGCAAGTCTTTGAAGCACATAAGCAGAAACTGTTAGGGAGAGAACAACTTACACTTCTGAATCAGTCTTGTTCTCTTCTGACTTTATTTCTGGTGGATAGCCTGAACATCCAGCCCTGATCAAGTTTTCCCACACTTCCCCCACTGGTGGCCCATGGTCTGAGCTCAGAGGGAGCTCTATCCAATAGTGGCAGAATGATGCATCCCCCCAGCTGCCCCCTATGCACCAGTCCTGGATTTTTTCTTGCCTCTCTTTTTCGTATTTACGTGGTATCCACTGATCATTTCAATCAGTATTCTTTTAAAAATTGGAAACTAATTCATCCCATCTGAGAAACATTAGGCCAACACAGAAGTGTTTGCCTGTATGTAAACCTTTAGTCATAGCTTAATTCTAAGACTTAGAGATGTTCTAAGGATCACATGTGGTTGCGTGACGAACATCATTAGTGGTTATGAGCATGAGCCATCACCAACTGGGCTTGTACACTTTCCCTCTCCTTTAAAAGAAGAGTTAAGCCTTCTAAACTTCCTTCAAAACCAACATTTCCCAGTTCATCCATGGACTAGAAATGGCATTTTCTACCAACCACAGTTAGAGCTTGAGAAAAATTACTATTTTTTATTGTACACAAAGGGATCTTGTGACACCTTTGAAACTAACTGAAAGAAAGTTGGTACCTTGAGCTTTCATAGATTTGAGCCTACTTCTTCAGAGGCATGAACAAACACTGTTTCCAAACTCAAACACTTTTACTTTGTATCTCATATTGATGTCTTAGCAGGTCTTTTTACCAGATGAACAAGTCAACATGTTTTGTGATATAGGTCAGAATGCTTTGAATTTGTTTGATGTAACCTGAAATCTCTATAGGCTTAGAACATTTTTTATATCTAAGTAGACCTTTTCTTCAGTGTGGCTCTACCTTACTTAGCCTTTGTGATCTCTTACTGACCTTTCCTGTTCAGTGCCTTCACACAGAAAGCATCTTCTCAGCTGCTGAACTGTATGACCCATCACCCATACAGCCATACCCAACCATGGCTACAGAGTAGCAAAATGGAAAAATATTTGCAAAACTACTGATCTAGTCTTTCACCAGTAGCATCACTAGTGGGGTGCAGTGGTGCAGCCTGCATCAGGTGGCACCTTCTGGGCCTTCCCCCTGCACCATCCTCACACACTCTCACCATGCCGCCTTACACACATATTTGTCCCTCTCGTGCTCTCCATGCACGTTCCTGCCTATCCCATGCCGCCTTCGCATGCTCACACCCTCATGTGCTCCCTCGTGTGCTCCATACCTCCCTGCACAAACTCCTGCCCTGCCTGCACTCCCTGTTCATCTTCCTGTCACCACCCCATCCCGTTCTTTTCCTGTTGAGGGAAAGAATGCAGCTGGGCACAGGGAGTTGTGGGAGCATGGGTAGGGGAGCATTAGGGGCCAGGATCACACACCACGGCATGGGGACAGAAGCATGCAGGAGCAATGTGGCCAAGAGGGGCAGGGAGCGCACACAGGGAGGCGCAGGAGGGAGGGAGCCTCATTGTCTGTCCCCAGAAGCCCTGTTTCCCACAGCAGGTGACACCCAATGCAGAGATGCCACTGTGTCCCACCAAACTACAAATCTCAGAATCCATAGCATTAAAGTGTCAAATTGTTTTATTTCTGCAGTGTGCCAGCAACCATGATGTCTATACTCATTGAGACTTCCTATCAAGAAAAATGTTGATAACCATGCAAGATGTTTCTCTTTTTGAGTGAGACAAAGATGGTGACCCCTTCATTTGTTTCTGCAATTTTTGAAATAAGTCTGTGTGTAGAACTTCTTTCTTTTCCCATCACAAAACACAGCACAAATACACAGCAAGGACAAAAGGTGTGTTGACCAAACAGATAAAAGCAACCCATCTAATCTTTATACCTTTTTAAAGGGCATGCAGCAATGTCATAGCTGTTGAAGATTGTGGAAAAACCATTCATGCCATTCCTGTCCCCCAAAAAAGTCATCACATGTGAAGATAGACTTCCTAAAAATGAATGCACGGACCACTCTCGCTGCCTTTTAGGCAGAGAATAAAGTGGTGAGCTTTCTGGTTCTTCCACATGAGAACATGATCTCCCCATCTAAGAGGATAAAATGAAAAACTAGAATTGAAAATCAATGTTTTAGATCTGGAGCCTTGTACACAGAGGGGTTAGTTTGCAGAGCAACCTGGCATTCATGCTGGCCTGTACTCAGAAACAAGATCATGGTAGTGTTGTTATATTTGAACCAACCCTTGATATCTTAATTACTGAGGCTCTGAATTATTTTGAAGCCCACCTATTTCCATTTTGTCATAAGCTACATAAGCCACAGATAAATGTTTCTTCATCGTTCTGTAAATTATAGAGATATGTATTATCAGTATGGTTTTTGCCAAGTTCTGTTTACCCTCTGTTGGAAGCCCTGTGCTCTTGGCATAATAAACCTCACTCTGAGATACCTGTTTAGAGCATGTCCCATTTCATTGCAATTGTGGCTATAAATCAAAACAGTACTTTAATTAGACCGTTTAGGCTAATAGCAGTGGAACATGCTTAACCCAGGGCACAGGATGATAAAAATGACTGCTTCACAGGAGTCAAGAAAAATCTTTGGTGCTTAAACTAGCAATTCCATCCAGCTTCAATTTCTTTTAGTCACTAAGGTTTATCTTCCATTTTTGTTTTTATCCTATTTCCCCATAATCATTGACGACAGCTGTATTTAATGAGATGGAACTCTAATAAGTCAATTTGATGTTACCTGCATAATTAGTAGAGAACCTACCAGCTATATGAGTGTAATTAAGAGTTCAATGGGATATAGACTTTAAAAAAATAGGATATGTGCCTCTGAAAGTCATCTCAGGAAGCAAGAAGACAATCTCTAATTTATTAGTATATAATAAATTGAACAGAAAAGGGTGCTTGATAGAAAATAGAAAAGATATAGACTAGACTCTTGGAGACTAATGATGTCCCTGAAATAAAAGCTGGGTGTATGTATTAACTATTTAAAGTCATTTCAGGGGAACAGATAGCTACAAACTTAGTATTTGGGAATCACGAGGCCTTTTAACAATGTGTTCCAGATTCCAAAACCCCCCAAGGACATTGTAAGAATAGAACTGAAAGTCTTCCATCAGATAGTTTTGTGTTTTTTTTTGAGGGGGGGGGTTGGGCTATGTGGCCATGTTCTAGAAGAATTTCTTACTGACGTTTCGCCAGCATCTGTGGCTGGCATCTTTAGAGAATTCACATCTTCCTTCAGAGTTTTCCTCCCATTTCCTTAGCTTAAGGATTTTTCATATCAAACTTTTGTACATCATGTATTATGGCATTGTATGTTCCACTTTGGAATAGATAGAGGTGCATGTCATTCATTATGTACTGTGGGAAGTATGCACTGATGTGCTGGCACTTGCTATGACAGTTTCCGTAGCCATGTCTTCCAAGGTGTCCACAAATGCAAGCAGCTGTGTTGATCCATCTGTGTATGTACTTGTACATGGATATATGCTTTCTATTCTTTTCCTAGCAACAACTCTTTAGCTGAAAAGTAAGCAAACTAGTTCTAGCTGCACTATGTTTGCCAAGATGGGTAGCAACTGATGGAGTGGTGAGGATTTTATCTTTAGTATACTATAGTGTTGTGTTTTATTGTTTCATTTTTGATTATATGTGTCTGATGTTCTGCCCTTTGATGGAAGAAATGTTGTTGTCGCCAGTATCATTATTATCATCACAAGAAGCATCTCTTTTGTCAACTGGATGCATCTTGGATGCCTGTTCAAGACCAAGCTGCCCCCAAATACTTTGCATTTTAATAATAATAGCTTACAACAAGATTACATTGTTGGGGGAATCCCCACTCCAGCCAGTTCCCTGCCTCTGTGAAGACTGCAACTAAGCAAACTAAGATTAATGATAAAAAGAATACCAATACAAATACAACATACCCCAATTAAAAGATCTTCTGTAACAGATAGGTGTCACTCAAAGCCCTGGGTAAACAAAAGGTAGGTCTTCCACCTGATGGTGGAAAGAGATCAGAGAAAGAGTCAAATTAGCATCATATGGGAAGGAATTCTACAGCTGGAACAGGCACCAAGAAGGCCATATCTTCACCAAATGTGCATGTGATGGTGATAGGACTGAGAAAAAGCCCTCCTCCATGTGTCTTAAAATTCAGGCAGGATCAAATGGAGATATACAGTGTTTCAGGTAGCCTGCTTTGTCCTAGTAAAGGCCAGCTCCACTGCAGATAGCAATAGTACAGGAAAAGAAGACAGACCATTCATGTGAGGCCTCATAATGTGCCAACTGGCATAAATTCATTTTATTAAACTAAAACAATCATTAGCACATGAAATTTTGGATTAGATGAGATAAATTAACACCTCTCAAGAGCCATGTTATGAGTGTATGTTACGACCACAACCATGGGCAATCTGAACCTGACCTGCAAAACTGAGGAATTCCAGGTGTTATTGTGCTTCATTTCCCACCCATTCTGGCCAACGATGATGAATGACAGGAAAGATACACAATATTCAGCCCACTGTAAATGAAGGTTGCATGTTGTTGTTTACTGCCTTCGCTTCAATCTCAACCCATGGCAATCCTGCTGAGACATTTCAAAGACCTCCTGTCCTCTACTGCTCTGCCCATCTCCTGCAAGCTCATACTCATGATCTCTAATAGAGTCCATCCATCTCGCATAAGGCCTTCCTCTCTTTCTACTTCACTCCACCTTTCCTAGCATTATTGTGGTTGCATAGCAGGACTAAAATCCATATTTCCTGGAAGACCTCTACAGCAGAATAGAAAATGCATACCTTTTCACTAAAGAAACTAAAGAGGAGACTGAGGGGTGACATGATTACAGTCTTGAAATACCTTAAGGGCAGTCACAGAGAAGAGGAGACAGGCCTGTTCTCTGGTGCTGCAGAGGGTAGGGGCGTGTCTAATGGATATATGTACAGGTAACATTAGAAGGAACTTCTTGACAGTTAGAGCAGTTTGGCTGTGGAACCAATTGTCTAGCAAGGAGGTAGGGTCTCCTTCTCTGGACATCTTCAGAAAGAGGCTGGTGAGCTACCTGCAGGGATGTTTTGTCTGGAGTTCCTAGGTTGAGTAGGGGATTGAACTATGTGGTCCATGAGGCCTCTTCCAGCTCTATAATTCCCTCATCCTAGCAATCAAACCCACTCATATTGAACAGCATCAATGCTCTTACATTGCTTCCTACTTCTAACAACAATGAAAAAGTTACAAAAACCCATTTGTACGCATCATATGTTAGACGGAGATGCTTACCGACAAAAGCAGACAATTTAGCCATATGTTGTAGCACAGCAGCATGTTATAGTCCATTAACACCCTTTCACCACCACCCAAAAAGCTGTAAAGATAAATGTTATCTAAAATCATCCTGCTAACAGAGTAAAAATATGGATGAGGTGTTCTTAAATTAAATATGAGCAGGATACAGTCTGTTCTTTTCAATTTTCAACAGATCCAACTTTCCTCTTTTACTGCTTGTATCTACCATCTATACTTCTGTACAAGTTGGCCCCATGTATACATCAGGGGCAGATTTTTGTGCCAGACTTGTAAGTTTTGATATGTCCCATGCATGAGTGGAGGGTAAAACTTTGGGATCAGGCCAGGACTCCTCAGAGCCATTTTGCAGAGAGGTGAAAGCACCAGCACCACCCCTGGAGCTCAGTTGCGCCTGGCTGCTGCATTTCCCCACTCAGGCATTGCAAAAAGCCACTAAAGAGTGTAGAAGGGGTCAGTGCTTTTATGTTATCTTCAACAGATAGAGTTCTCAAGGTGAGAGCTTAGCCCATCCATGGAGAGCCTAAGACAATCCCTGACACCTTCCACTCTCCCCACCTCTGCTGGGTAGCACCAAAGAGCCACTTCTGTGGAGGGGAGAGCAGAGGAGATTGAGGCTTTTCCCAACTTCTCTTGATCCCCTCCAAACTTCCCATCCTGACAGGGAAGCTCCAAAGAACCACCAGAGAGAGAACTGAGGGGGCTGTTGCTTCCTTCATGCTTTCCCAACACAGACTAAGCTATCAGACTCTCTGAGCTTAGTTCATGCTGAGAGAGCATGAAAGAAGTACCCACTACTTCTGCTTTCCCTGCTATGGCAGGGAAGTGCCAAACAATTCTTCCACCACCAACAGAAGTATCCCATTGACCTGTGAATCAGTCAATCCAGAATTTTTTTAGTCAATATTTTAGTATAAACTTTTCAACTTAGACACAAGTATATATGGTACTTTGCTTTTCTAGTGCAATGTGACTTAAATATACTCTTGCTTTTTTGTGTTGCAAAGGTCATCCCACTCTTCAGGCCATTTTGACCCTTTAGAGCACAGTTGCTAGAACTACTTAAATTGTAATGTCATATTCAGTGCTCATTCCTGTTTGAGTTTTACATTGTGTTTGGAGGAAGACAAGAGAAGCTGCCCCAGGAGTCTCCAGTGCTAAAGGGAAATGCACCATATTGCTCTTTTATAAGGCATGTTGGCTGGAGTTTTCTTCCTTTTACCTTCAGTTAGCTCAAGGCAATTTCCATGGTTCACTCCTCACCCAGTCAGGCAGGTCACTTTGAGAGACAGTGACTGGCCTGTGGTCATCCAGTGGAATATTTCTCACTAAGACTATAACCTGTATTGCCAAAATCCCCATCCAGCACTCTCACCCTGGTCTACACTGGTTCTCCATATCCTCTACATATAAGTTCCTGATTGAGTTACTACTACCCTAAGCAACATTCCCTTGTCCCTCTTTTTGCCTGTGACAGCTATTTTTGTTTTCTTCTTGTTTTAGAATAGATACCGTTCAAAACTTTTCCATACGGTTTCATTGGATTGTTGCATCAGCACGTTGGCACACCTCATGGCTGGCAAATGAAAATGGTTGGGAAAATGGTGTCTAGTCTACCACACTATTGTTTGAGACACCTACCCATTTTTAAATAATGTTTTGTTTCTGTTTTGCTGTTATATTGTGATTCCTTCACTGCACATTATTTTTGGACCCTAACAGGTGAAAAAGGAAGGAAAGAAGGATCAGAAACATTTTATACCTGCAAATGAGAAGTCCAAACAGATTGATGGGAAAGATTCCCTACAGTTAATGTGCAGCAGTTAGTTCTCTTCTTGACTTTGATCACTAATTGGTTAAGTTTTGTCTTCTGAACTTGATTCCTTTGAAGGAATGATACCTAGATTCAGGATATCTAGAGCAAGTAGCTAAACATAACTTTTGCACTGAGTTACAGAGTAGATATGTGGTTTTGTCTGGTCCTTTCTTCTTCTTCTTTATATAATTAGGCCCTTCTTGACTCTGCTGATGAGACATCTCAGGACCCCCTGTCCATCCATCTAGCATGCGGCCTTCCTCTCTTTCTACTTCCCTCCACCTTTCCTAGCAGTATTGTGTCTTCTCATGATGTATCCAGAGTACGCCAGCCTAAATTTTGTCAATTTAGCTTCCAGGGAGATTTTTGGCTTAATCTGCTCTAGGACCCACTTGTTTGTCTTTTTAGCTGTCCATGGAATCCTCAGCACTGTTCTCCAGCATCACATCTCAAATGAATTGATTTTTCTCCTATTGTCTTTCTTAACTGTCCAGCTCTCACATCCATTCACGGTAATAGGGAATACAATGGCTTGTATGATTCTAATGTTTGTGCTGAATTGTATATCTTTGCATTTTAGAATCTTTTCTAGTTCTTCCATAGCCACTCTCTCCCACCCCACCCCCACCCCCATTCTTAATCTTCTTCTGATTTCTTGGCTGCAGTCCCCATTCCCATCGATGTTTGATCCCAGTTATGAGTACTCTTTTACTATTTCTATTTCCTCATTGTGTAGTTTGAATTTATGTTAGTTCTCTGTGGTGCACTTTACTACCTTCTAAAGCATTCTACATAGCAAGAATAAAATTCTTGTGGCTGAATTATCATACAGTGTGGTTTTTCCAGTCTCCCGTTTTCATGTACAGTCGGCCCTTTCCTTACACGGGGCATCCGTTCCAGACCCCCTCCCCCCGCGTTAGGGAAAAAATGTGTACGCTCAAGTCCCATTAGAAGTAATGGGGCTTGTACTTGTGGGACGCTGTGGGATGCATGCCGTGGGCGCGTGCCCCATTACTTCTTCCAGGCATGTCAGCATTTTTTCTGGTGTGGCTTCCAGAGTATGCTGGTGAGAAATCATTGCTTTTCTTTTAATTTGTTTAAAGCTTTGCCATGGTCTCTGGCATCTCTAGAACCCCTCACATTTCCTGAGATACCCATGAATGTATTAATAAAAGTACTTGAGCAGGACTATTGATAGGGTGACTTGGAGGTCTGTCACTCATGGGGTCGCAGTCAATTTGATGGCAGCTAAAAACAAACACAATTTTCACTTCCAAAACATATACACAAACTGAAATCTAGTTGTCCTTCAAATTTTTCACATCTCTGATAGTGTGGTATGATTCTCTTCCCTACCCTATCCCATGTTGTACACAAAAATGCATATAATTCTCTTCCCTACCCTATCCCATGTTGTACACAAAAATGCATATACTGTAGTCAAGAAAATACAAATGAGTGTGTAAAAGTGTGTATATTAGGAGAATTAGTGCTGTGCCTGTGTGTGTGTGCATGAGAGAGAGAGGGGGGGCCTATACAGACAGGCCAAAATAAAGGTGCTTCAGGTCACTTTGGAGGTATGCTGTTTGAATGATGCATGTGTCCTTAGAGTCTGGAAGCCACGCCAAAGCCATGCTTCAATCCTAAGGACTGGAGTGTGGCTTTGGCATGGCTTCCAGACTCTTAGGACACATGCATCATTTAAACCGCATATCTCCAAAATGACCCGAAGCAGCTTTATTTTGGCCTGTTTGTATGGGCCCAGAGAGAGAGAAATTTGTTTCTCATATTAGGACAAATTAGTTCTCGTTCTCTCTGTGTGTGTGTGTGTTTGTGTGTGTGTGTGTGTGTGTGTGTGTGTGTGTGTGTGTGTGTATGAAAAATTTGTTCCCCAAAAAGCATGTAAACCTTTTTCACCAGAAATTAGCATTTAGTGTGGAAGCAAACAGAATGAATTCAAAATTTTAAAAAATTCAAAAGTCACAGAAAACAAAACAGATTCAGCCATCCCCTACTCATAGCATAAGGTATTGGCAAAGCCATTCAGCACACCAAGCTTCATGGTAGGCAGCCGAAAGGCTGATTACTTTAGTGCACTTGATTTGAAACTGTGTTCCCTGTGGCTCTTTGGAAGCTTAACAAGGATTCCTCAAGGAGAAGATCAATAATGCAGACAAGCTTATCTAAAAAACAACTTGTCCTCCATTATTGATCTTCCTCTGCAGTGATCAGACACAGGATTGTGTCAACGTGTTCTATTTTTGACTGCACAGCAGTGAGGGAGAAGAGCCTTGGCTAGTTCCCCAACTGATCTGAGTGTGCAATCTATCTTGCTCCTTCACGTAAATCTTTGCTCTTCAACGTTGTTTCATTGCAGATGGTTGTAGATATAAAGTAGGGATGGAATTCATGCAACCTTTAAATGTTGTTGGACTACAAGTCCCAATGTCTCTCATCAGTCACTATTCTGGCCAGTGTTCCTGGGAATTGCAGTCCATCAACATATGGAGGGCCATGTGATTCCTACACCAGCTGTAAAGGTTTCCTTGAAGATCTAAACTTTGGAGATTGTGGCTTTTTGGTATAAAACCTATTGGGGAGGACCTTCATAATTAGATGCAGTTTATCAGACAATAATTGTATTGGGGAAGAATAGTTCAGACTTTTGAGTAATGCAACTGAGTAGAGTAATTGTAGCATACTGAATTTGTAAGTTTCAGTGCCATTGAAAATTTTACAGGACAGAATGTGGCATTGACAAATGGACATAACATTTTAGAAAAACAAAATACAATGCTAATGATTTCAATCAATAGGATTTTTATATGTATTTTTCTGTCTCTCATACACATCCCAAACATAATCTGCCCACTAATTCTTAAGACAAAGGGGGAATATGAATTAATTACAATTAGAATGTGGTTAGATCTTTTAATAACCATTTTATTTTTATCCTCTATAGAAAAAAAATGATTTAGTTAAGAATCTTATTATTTCTGTCATTTTTTAAAAACAAAGTGGAATATTAATTGCCCCCACAGTTTGCAAAATGCCCTTGTATCTTTTTGAAAGCAAACAAAATGTGTCACTTTTAGATTAAGACCAGATGCCTCTTTGTTTTGAAGACTTCCTTTTCTGATGATGCTGTCAGAAGAAAAAGCACTTACAGGCCGAAAGAGTGTGTTAGCTTGGCAGATGGCATTGCAATTCAAATAAAGAGAAATAAGCTTCCAAATGCATGCATACTTCCTTGTCATTCAAAATGCATGGGGATTGTTCAACATGGTTTTAAACCTGGAATGACTTAGTCCAAGTGCCGTCATAAATCTAGCCATTGCTCCTGGATGATGATGATGAACTGTAAGTTATGACTGCTGCTTGTTGTTATCAGACAGCACTAACAGGCAACTGAAATGACACTGATCTGTTGTGAAACAAACAAAGCACATTTCAGTGCCATGTGAGTTTTTCTAAACAATATCTGCAGTAAAATAATGATCTAGTGTAAAAATACTTTACACAACAGAAACGTTGGAAAAACATCAAACTGGATGATGAGCTGAGACAGCAAGGTTATTGAGTTCTAAGCTGAGAAAGGGCAGGAACAGACATAAAAAACATAAGAAGCATGTAGATATACAAGAATATAAGTGGGGCATCTCACTCAAGTGAGTGCCTTGACTCTGGAAAACTGCAGCCATCTATCTTTACCTTAAAGTAATGAGTCAACATTATCATTATTGTTATTATTAGCTTTGTTGTATATGGACAGGAAGATTTTCTTCCATTTCATGTGATTCCTGGGAAGTGGCTGGTGGATAATGTCCATCAGCTCAGCACAATTTTGTGTAATTGGTATTTGTTCAGATTCATTCCTCAACAGAATTCAGTTTTAGGACAAGGCTGGGTTGATGTTGGTAACTCTGCTGAAGCCGTTCAGCAGGCTCAAATATAGGTGTTGGTGGAAGGAACTGGGAAAGTTTTAAAGAAAACAGGTAATTATGTTATGGTGTTTTTTATTCTCTTGGGGCTGCAATGGTCTTGAAAAAGGAGAAGCATTATCTCTAGCATCAGCATCCAGTCTTATAATTGGTGGCTTTAGGATCTAGGCCTATTTTGGATCTTAAACCTGCTCTACAATTTAATGCAAGAAACTAACAGCAAAAGGTTGTAGATGAACTGATGTTAGTAATCTTAGAAAAAGGGACTGCCCAGGAAACAAATTGAGAATCCTAAACCACCATGGCAGTTCTTTAAATGCAGCTGTGACAATACCTGATCCCATCACTCTGCCTTCTGTTTTCATTCTTCAAACATGTAATCCCTGTTACAATAAGAGCATCATGGATACTGACAAGTAAAATAACTGAGAAGCTATTGATGTACTGTATGTACATTTATTTGTATCCTCTGCTTGTCTGAGCTGACACTTCTTTACTATCTTCTAGAACGATTTGAAACATCAACATCCTAGTTAGTTTTGAGACAAGCACTCCTATTCCATTGTACAACTAACATGTGTAATGTATGTTTTTAGCTGTGCAGGTTCAGTATCCCTAATCCAAAATGCTTGGGACCAGAAGTGTTTCGGAGTTGGGGGTTTTTTTTTTCTTTCAGATTTTGGAATACACAAGTAGCATAGTACTTACCTGTACTGTATTTGCAAGGCTGGAGAGAGACAAACACAAGGCTAGAGAGAGACATGAGGATCTCTAAAATGGCAGGAGCAGTGGATTCATGCCAAGCACTACACTTTGATTGCCATCATTTCACAGATCCTGAGTCTCTCTCCAGTCTCATATCTTTTTCTTCTTGCTGTCTATTTCTGCCTTCGAAGCAGTGGCTGTGACACTCCATTCATCTGTCTCCATCCTCATGTCTTGTTTATTTGCTACTTGTGTATGAGATACAAGGCTGGAGAGAGACTGAAGATATGAGAGACGAACATACAGGAGCACTGCAGTTAGATACCTTGAAGGCAGAAGGAGTTGCCTGCCCCCAAACAGTTCCTTGGGGGGGGGGATGTTGAAATTCAGGATTGGGGTGACCAACCTGTATGTTTTAATTTGGGTAGTCTGCCTTAAGTGCCAACGGCTGGAAAGGTGGCCAGATAACACATCACTCTAGAATGGTAGTTTACTTGCTGTCCGATGAACTCTTTTGAGAGAGTACATATTGACCTAGATCAGTGATGCACAAGTGAGGGCCACATTTTTAAAATTATATTCAGAGAGGAGGAAATGTGCCCTTCAAATCATGTTGTCAAACAGTATTTGTTTCTCATTGGGTGTGAATAGCAATATTGAACATTGCAAATTCTACAGTTCAGGTGGACATGATGGTGGTGTAATGGGATCTTCATACATGGGGTGGTAAGGTTTTATTTTTAAATAGAGAGCAGCAACTCCTAGCAAAGTGGCCATGTCCATTTCCTATAAAGGCCTTGTGACTTTGCATGGCTTGATAAATTCATACTACCACAAGGATAGGCCCAGAATTTTAAAAAAACTGCTATAATTCTGCTTCCTGTTACATGTGCTCCAGGCACAAATGACACTTTTCAGCATCAATCACACTGTATGTCCTATGTGCTTTTGCAGACACAGAAATTAGTCTCCATGTCAAAAAAATTATACAGAAAGTAGCCTAAAGGGAGTGATTCAAATGACCACTTAAGATTTGATTCCATTCAAACCCAACAGAACAGCATTTAGTGATAAATGTGGTGAAATGGCAGCATAGTCTCACTTTAGATGTATTTTCTCCCCCAAAATGGTCTGATGAAGGGAGAGATGCATACCATTAATAAAGAAATATAAACTGACGGTGTTGTTACACAGCAAATGCAAATAAACCCTTGAGGCATTGGCATGAAATTTGTGAAATGGGACATTGACAAAAGGATACTTTTACTCTTGAACAACTTTACTAATCATTTTAACTGCTTAAGCTGGAGTTCATATGACTCAGAGAGGTTCTCCAAGCCTGGTGAGTGATGATTCCCCAACCATTTGGCAGAGTGAGGCAATCGCCTCAAGGAACTGAAACTTGGGAAGCACTGGCAGCTAATAATTCCCATTAGTGGGATGGGTAATCCATTCTGGGATAGTTTTTTGTGGGTTTTTCGGGCTATGTGGCCATGTTCTAGAAGAGTTTCTTCCTGACGTTTCACCAGCATCTGTGGTTGGAATCTTCAGAGAAGATTCTGGGATGTAGGCTTATTTTTAGACAAACTATCCTTTTTGGGACATAGGGTGACTGGTCTAATGTTCAGACTAAAAGCCATTATAGATTTACCACCCCACTGGTGTGGAAGCCACTAGCTGCCACTCCTGTAAATGTCAGTAGCTGCAATTTCCTGTGGGTGCTCTCTGTGATCTAAATCTTACTGCTAGTCCCAACTAAACCATTAAATGCATTGCTGATTAGTAATTCAGCACTTATATAAATATAGCATTGTAGTTGATATTTGGAACATGAACCATCCCAGGTGTTCACCTTTCCTGGAGGGCAGATGTGAGATGCAGAAATACTCAGCACTAGTCTAGAACTGGTATTCATCTGCTAAAAGTAGCCTGTTGGCCTCAGGTATGGTGGGATGCTATGACATCTTATTCACTGAAGATTCAACTGGTAGGTAAGTCAGCCTCTATGAGGAATGGGAAAGAGGGCACACCTGAGGCAGAAAAAAATGCTAGGTGAAACACAGCTCCCTTTCCTGAAGCTTGGGACATTCTTTAGTTGTGCCTCGTGGATCAGTTGCTTAGGGAATGCACAGTTGTGTGGGTTCATGAAATACACTACCAGCTTTCCGTGACTTTTGCACTTCTCTGTCTGAGCACTGATTACTGCCTAAGACAGTTGAAATGCTAAAGGGAAGCTGGAAAATTGCCATTTTAATCTAGGAGAAGAATTTGTGGAAAGAGCTAAAAAAAATTACAATACATTTCTACAATACAAGCAAGAAGAGTTTGTATTTTAAAGCATATGATCATTGCAGTGATTGGTAACATTAGATGGGGGGGGAGTCAGGTCTATGCATGTTGTGAAATAAGTGAGCACTCCTATAAATCAGTGTGCCTGCACTGGTGCATGACTGTGGCAGGGAAATGGCCACGGAAGCAATAGCAGTATGTAGGCTGTGATGGTGAATATTCTTATATGTCATTATTATGGACTGTCTGTGTTGTTTTTCATCCATGTTGTATCCAATGGAGAGTTCAAATATGAAAGTGCTTGGATTTGTGGACTATTTCTCTATGTTTTGCTTGCCCTATTTACACAAGTTCTCTCTTCCAAAAATACCTCAGTTATTTCTTCACGCTCAAAGGTTGCTACCACACTGCACAGTTAATGCAGTTTGACACTGCTTTAACTCTCATGGTTCAATCCTATGCAATCATAGGATTTGTAGTTTGTTGTGGCACCAGTGCAAGAAGGTTAACTATCCCAGTAAACTACAAATCCCAGCATTCCGTAACATGGAGCCATGAAAGTTTAAGCAGCGTCAAACTGCATCAGTCTGCAGTGTAGATACAACCAAGGTCTCACCACCACCACCACACAAACACTCCCATCCAATTGGGTCCACCGACACTGACAAGCATCTTATCAGGGTCACTGTGAAGGGATTGTACAACCAAATGTAGACTTACACCACTCAGGATTCAGTCCCTTATTTCGAATAAAATGTGATTTCTGTCAAAAACTGTAAGGATTACTTCTTTTTTCACAGGGCAGGATGTAAATTTTCAGTACCATGTTTTACTGAGTTTTTTAACAGAGAGGAAAATACCACTTCCTGCTGTGTAAATGCCTTTGCATTTTATTTCAACAATCCTGAGAGATTTTTTTAAAATGTAAAACTGATAGTAATATTTTTTTTTAGTCAAGTCTAATTTGGATATAATATAACTTTGTCAAACTAAATAAAGCTTAGATAAAACCATTGAATTTATTAAAGCTGAAAGGCATTTATAGAATAAGTATGCTTCATTCAAGCGTGCACTGTTTCTACTATGCAAGGGAAAAGTATACATAAGGGAATATGAATGAAGTGAAATGGTGTTTTTTTTATTGCAGACACTGTACTAGTCATAAAAAGCTTTCGCTCGTGTCAAAGTCTTTTGAATAAGGCATCGACTGAAGAAAATAAGAGCAAGGGTGCATAGCTTGATCAGTTCCGAAAGATATTGAATTGCTATTCTAGGCAAGAAACTTCTCATTTCCTAAAGATCTTAAATAACTGTTGGCTGTTCTATTTCTGTAAAGCAGAGGAAATAGGTATAGAAAAAATATAAAATATTGGAAGAAAGCAGTATCATGATGAAACCAAAGTCTGGAAAAGTTACTCTTTGGGACTACAATTTCCTGAATCCCTTAACTAGCATTGACAGTGGAAACTGTAGTCCAACTTTTCCAAGGTTTTAGCCAAGATGCAGTGAACAGTTTCCTCTCTAGGTGGAAGCTTTGGGCTTACTATTTTCTTTGCAGATATGTCCAGAAAGGGTTATGAGATTTTGGAAAGCCCTTCTTCTCTGGATCAAGGGAAAAAAGAGGACAAACAATTATTTTTTTCTAATCCATATAGGGGCTGTATGGGCCAAAAGGTCAGTAACACATGGGCCAAAAGGCAAGTGTTTCCCCTGACATAGCATCGTCCATGATGCAGGCCAATAGTGCTGGGTCAGGACTGGCCAAACTGGATTGTGGTCCTGTTGTTTGTGGTAGAGTTTCCTGGAAATCCCATTACAATAACCAGCAGATAATAGCTATGAACCCTTTACTTGCACCATCACCTCATTCCTTCTGAAGGTCCCACTCATGGCCTGTGACATTGGGAAGGGCTGCCTGGCCACATGGGTGAAGCCAGGGACACCATTCCTGCCCTTCCAGCCAATGGTGGGCCTTCAGAGAGAACACAGTGATGATGGCAGGTAAGGGGCTTGTGGGTCCATCACATGGTGGCAGGTGTGAACATTTGCCCATTGCTGTTTTAGTCTGAAGGCAAAAACGGGTCAGAACCTTGGGCAGGATACCACAGGGTTGGCCCATGATATCCTGCCTGAGAGTATAGGCCCATAATCTCCTCTGATACTGTCTTTATCATCTTCCCAGTACTGTATTAAGTCCTTTTTCTTTACCCAGACCTTGAGGGGGTGCGCGCGCATTGTGTGTGTCTTGTTTAAAACACTCAGGGCCTCTCAGTTTTGCAGGGTATGTTTTAATCACAATTTAATTTAAATATTTTTAAATTATTCTATACTAACTTCCTTTTAATCTTGGTTTTGTCTTATGAGTCATTCAGAGAACAAGTGCTATGGGGCAGCTGTACAGATACTGTAAATCAAGTAAATAAAATTAAACAAGAGCCTTTGATTCTTTAATTACATACTACTGCAGATTCCAAGCATGTAGTTTGGGAATTGACTAAGTATGTGAATGAATCTTGCTAAATTACTCCTTCTTGACCAGGCAGATTATCTTGACGGGTCAAGATAGCCTGTTAAGCATTCATTAACCCCTGCTAATTTTCTCACCATAAAACAAAATATAAAAATAAAAATGAGAAGAGCACTTTTCTCCCAAGAAGCCTTCTTGTAGAAAGTGTCTCTGTACAAAATTAGTGTCTTTTGTCTGTGAAGCCAAGAGTGTGCACACACATGTAGCATGCCCATTTGGACTGGAAGATGGAACAAGAGACACAAACAACTCATCCAGTGTTTCCATACCTTACAAGAGTTCCAGTTTGGCAGGGATATAGTTGCCATTACTCCCCTGTAATTCCAATTTTTCCCAGTGCTTTTACAACGTCTTCATTTTTTCTCTGTCATCCTCCCACTTTTCCCCCTTTGCCTTAACTTATTCTCTTGCTGCAAACTGGTGCCATGTGGAAAAGTAGGTTGCACTCTCAGAACAGAAAGACCATCCTCCAAGAGACCCGAAGCAGCTTTATTTGGCAGTCTGTAAAAGGCCATAAAGACATAATCCTCCAATCAGATTGACCTGTTGAATCAATGATCAATTAATATATCAACCTACTTACTACACCCAACAAATTCAATGGGTTTCTTCTACTGGAACTGACCTTTGGATTGAGGCAAACTAATTCATAACATCTCACATTTACGAGAATTATCGCTACGGTTCTTAATTCTTACTTCGCTCATTCCTGCATAGGCAAACAAGAAACTTTGCCCAAATGTTGCGTTCTGCTGGATGATGAGATATTTTCTGTTAGTCATGAGACAGTTAGCTCTACTTATCCATTTACAAGCAGCATTAATATGCATCTAGTTTTTAGGTTTTCTGAAATTTACAAGCACACTTTCATGCATATAATCTTACTTGGGACTGAAACTAGTATTTTTGTCGCTTGCATGCAATCCTTATTCTTAGAGAATTTCGAAAACGTAGAAACTGGGTGCATGATGAATAGTTGTTGTTTAGCACACAATGTGCATTGTCTTTTCTGTCTAGATTACCGCACTACACTTTTAGCGCTGCTATTCCCTTTAACTGCTTTGGCTGCCTCCTGTTGCATTCTGGGATTTGCAATTTAAGGAGGGACATTTAGGATCTCAGCCAGAGAGCTTTTAGCCTCACTGAACTACAAGCTCAGAATGCAATAGGAGTCAGCCAGAGCATTAAAAGTGGAATATTACCTCTATAAGAGTGTAGTGTGGTAATGTGGTGTTTTTGCAAAGATATTAGATCTCGCTCTAGAGATGCTCACTTAGCCCAGTTCTTCTGGTGTCTGAGAGAGGAGTACACAACACCTGTTGTGTACAGCTGTTCCAGAGAGGCTCAGCATGAAAATGTCCCTTTTCAGATATCACCAAGTTTGAAACAGGGAAGCAACTGTGAGGGAAGGAGCTATGGCCCAGCCCTTTTCCTGCGTATTGTTTTTTCTGTAGTTCAAATTAACAACACCTTTTATGTCAAGCCTGAGGGTCAAGTGACATTGTATTTTAAAAACATTTTTAAAGTATACAAAGGGATCTTGTAACACCTTTGAGACTGAGTGAAATAAGTTTGTACCATGATTTCTTTCCCTCTGTTAGTCTCATAGCACACAGCTCCAAAGGCCATACCTGTGGCTGTGTTGCTGAATACATTTAAAACAGCATTTGTGGAATATGTAAGTGTAATTGTCAATGCTCTGAGCAGAATCTGCTTCCCATTGTTTCTTATGAACAATCTTCTGTCAATCATGGATGGAATAAGTGCTGCTGGATAAGTGTTGGTATACAGCTCAGTTTGTGACCATTGTTAAACTGCCAGCAATAAGTATAGTATTAGTTCCATGAAATGGACTTTTTGACAGACACATGTCCAGATCCTATGACTTGCTGAATGAGCAAATGGTTAGGTAGGGCTAGCTATAAGGTAACAAAAACTGTCACATAATCACAGTATATGTGATGGGCAAGGAAGCTAGCTAGACGAAATTCAGACTAGACATAAAGAGTAGACAATCTGCTGACTATTCCATTAATGGCTATTGAGGGCTTTTCTTTTCATCTACTTTTCTATAGCATCCATATTTAGTCATGATAGTTTTTATGACACAGCAACCTAGAGGCTGAGAGGTTTGAGTGTTGGACATGACTCTGAAGCCCAGGATTCGGATCCCTGCTGAACCATGAAACCCACTGGGAACCTTGGGCATATCACACATTCTCAGCAACAGGGATGGCAATAGCAAAGCCCCTCTGAAAAAACTTGCCAGAAAAAAAAAAGATAGGGTCACCTTAGGCCGTCATAAGTCAGAAATGACTTGAGGTCACATGGCAACAATAATCCAGAAGTTAAACTTATATTCAGCACTGTACAGAAACTTGCTGTGCATGAAATGTACTTCTCTGTTTCTATTTCTCCCTTTCGCTCCTTTGCTTCTGTTTTTAAAATTAATTAATGTGTGGATATATTTTCCTTGTTATTATTCTTGTGTTTTTCTATATTTAATCAGGAAGCCATCCAGGGAACCAACGGATGATACATAGTTTCTAAAATTAATGATGTTTTGAATATTCTATGGCAAATTTTTTGGCATAAAAAGAGTTGTGTGAGTTGATTAAAAAAACCTCTCTTCCCTTTATTAATTGTTTTTGTTTTGTTTGAATTTGGATTCACTGTTGGTTGTATCCCATTGAGCATCAACCCTGGCAATTTTTTATTTTCATTTATTTTGATCGGTGGGAAAGGTCCTCCTCTCCCTCTTTAGCAACAGTTCTAACATGCAATGATTCAGTGCTTGCTACATTATGAAGGCATTGTGAGTGCTAGAAACTTTAACACCATGGAATTAGTTTTTTAAAAAGTGTTCACGTTTCTCAGTTAGTTGTCATTGTTGTTACACTTTTTAAAAGTAACTGTTTCCTTGTTATTCATAAGGTGTTGAAATACTTGTTTTACCTACTTATTTAAAATCAGAATTCTACAAACTACTGGTCTATTGTAGAAAATATATCTAAGCAGGGCTACTTTTATAGTTCCATCACATGTAACTATAAAAGCAACTAAAACTGTCTTACATTGCAAAAGGATTGCATTATTACCTGTTGTGTTACAAAAGGATTGCATTATTACCCGTTGTGTTATGGTTGTAACATAACCTAATTGTGCCTCAGTTATGGCAAAAAAATAATAATAATAAAATAATTTAAAAAAAGAATTACAATTGCTTGCAAATACTGTAGTTTCTTCCAAACTCTGAGAAGCATGCTTTCTAATTTTCCTAGACAACAATATCACAGATGATGTGCTACTGTATCTGGCAAAGACAACTGCACAGTAGTAGAAAAACTAAAATGTATTCTTCTTAGGCACTGATTATCCTGGATTGCCATGCCACTTTTCATGCCAAAACTAGTTGCTAGTGCGATGGAATATGTCTAAAACCTGGCCTTGGTTTTGAGCACTATATTTAACTACGTTATACAGTTGCCACCACTGACAACATTATTCTTTCATTATTATTAGAAATCTTGGCATCCTGTGCTGTATTTACTCAGAGGCATTATTCTTTGTTTTTCAGAGCTACCATATGGCTGGGAGAAAATTGATGATCCCATTTATGGCACTTACTATGTTGAGTAAGTTTCCAAATTCATTATTAATTGACTATTAATCTTGCATAAACTGTTGTTAATGTCTTGTGCAGTGCTTCGTGTTGAGAAGGTGTACGCCCCACTGTTTTTCTGCTACACCTAGAAATGCGCTGGGAAATAGAAAGCCAAACAGAAAGTAACTGTGTGTAAAATGCAAAGGCATGGGGACCTCCACTAGAAAGAGTTGCGTGTCCTCCTGCTTTCCTTTCCAGATACAGACAGAGGAACGACTCGGTTGACAATCTCAGAAAACTGTTACTTGTGTATCATTGCCAGCACACTTCTTTCTACACCAGTAGTGGGCCAGATGCAACTCTCAGGGTCCCAAAGTTCATTCCCTGAAGCCCCTTCCAGCTCCCACATCCCCCAAAACTTTTTCCAGGTGATGCCTTTAGCCAATTCTGCCCCCCAAAAGGCTCAAAAGCACTGTAGAGTGCAATGGTGTTTTTTCTCCCCCAACCCCTCCAAGGTCCCAAGTACTCTACAAAAACCTACCAACCCTTGCTCAAAAAAACAACCAAAATTGAAGTTGAAAGTGAGCAGCCCAACAAATCAGCTGAAAATTAGCAAAAATAAAAAAGAAGTGATTTTGTTAACTTCCTGTTTTAATATAGGCCAATTTTCCATCAATTTCTCTGGTTCCTAAAGTCCTTCAGGTACAGGCAACCCTACATCTCCCCTGCATTGCAGGCTTGCTATGAGTCTGCCTCCAAAATAATCACCAATTTGCAGCCATTACTGCTTCCTGGAGGACAGTTTAGGAACTAGCAACACTCCAAGGGTCTTCTTCCTGGGGAAATGTTTATGAGAAGAGTCTGTAGTATGTATGTATGAGGGAATGTGGGAAATGGTGCAGCTAATGTTTTCCCCAACATCATTGCTGCTTCTAGAAAGATTTATACATACCCTGCTCTGTATGCAAATGGGTGGCTATGATAAATTGCTTCCATAAATAGATAAAATTAACGATCTGACTACAGTGAGTCTCTGTTTCAAATATGCAAGCCATGAAAGAGAAGAAAATGCAAGGCAATCCTCCGTTGCTTCCACTTTATGCAGTCACACACTTAAGAAGTTGGAGAGTTTATGTATTTGTGTAGGAAGAGCTAATAAACCACACAGTCTGGAAATTCATGATCATAATGGAGAAATCTGAGTGAAAGGTAGCTTTGACAAAAAAAAGTACCAATCCTCTAGTACAAGAGCATTAATACTAACATGAAGACAGGCCTAGGATTCATAAGAAGGAGGTTTGGAAGTACCCACACAAATTCAAAACCATCCATCCATTTGTCTCCTATAAGGTGGCAGCCTGAATGGAAGGATGGCTTGTAACTTTTCAGAATATTGCAGAGTGATAGCAGAATCCCATAAATAATTTCTCAGGGGCAAGTAGCAGTGATTTTACTGTGACTTCCTCCCTAGTAACTATACATGTCTACAATTGCATTGCAAATTGTGAAAAGCACTGATTGGCAAGGAAATGTGATATCTCTAGCACAGCTCCACACAGTTTCTTCAGTAGTTCACTGGGGCTGGAAAGTGAAGGATGAACATAGAACATATAAATGTATTAAACCTCCTAATTAACTCACTTCTGTGGGCAAAGAGCTTCCCACAAATGGGACCCCCCTTACATTACTGGCACCTCTCTGTCAACATTGAAGCTTAAGACTTGGGACTCTTCCTTGGCCCAAGACAAACTCTTCAACAAAATTTCAATATCTTAGGCTGCATCTGCACTGCAGAAATAATCTGGTTTGACACCACTTTAACTGCCATGGCTTAGTGCAATAGAATTCTGGAAAATGTAGTTGGGAAGTGTAGCAGAACTCTGGTGCTGCAACAAACTACACTTTCCAAAATTCCATATCATTGACCCATGGCAGTTAAAGTGGTGTCCAAGCAGATCATTTCTGCAGTGTGGATGCAGCATTAGTCATCCTGATTATTTGCTACAATCAAAGCCTACAAATGTGATGCATCTATAGCATAGCCGATAACATTATATGAGGTTCCTGGGTATCATCTGGCTACCTGTCTGGGCCACATAATATTCCTGAGTCTGTTAATTAGTTACTCCCGAAAGCTTGAAAAGTTACTTTTTTTTACTGCCATCTCCAGTATCTCCCAGTCAACATGGCTGGCTGTGCTGCTACATTATTGCATTATACTTGTATGAACCTTGAACAAATTACAACCTCAGGTTACTATTTCTGAAAAATACCTCCCTTTCACCTGTGTTGTGAAAAGAAAAAGTGGAGATTATTTATTTATTTACTATACTGCTTTACATTATGAGATCTCACTGATTATAAACACTACAAATCAGAATACCGTATCAACAAAATCAGGATCAGAAGTGCCTGATATACTATTGTACTATTATTTGGATTGATTTTAGAGTGAGGGTGAGAATATCTCTATTTGCCACTTTCCTCTATGCACTTTCCATATCTTATTTTATGAAAGAGAAAGCATGTATGGGTCATTAAAATGAAATAAGAATCTATGTCATTCAGCTCCAGGAAACAGGAAAAAGAAGTATCCGGAATCTTACTATAGTATAATAAACTGGAAAGAACGCAGGGTAATATACCTTCTGCTTTAACAAACATTAAAGCTATGCCATGGGAAAAGTGTGAATCGTGGTAGGTAAATCATTACCTACTCTTCTTGTGAGAATAACTCTTTTATCCTTATTCTTCTCCCTTCTCCTAGTCAGCATATGAGACTTGTTAAAAGCAGTTTTGTTTCTATTAGCAGTTTCCAATTCTGCTGTCAAATTTATTTTGTCATAAGACCTTATGTGCTACTTAATTGGTTTTGACATTAAGGCTAACTGCATGCAAAGAACTGTAATACTGAATTTTGAGGAGGCAGAAACACTCCAGGAGGTAGGAATTTAGACAAGAAAAAAAACAGGACCAGAAAAGAGAATCTGTCTTTCTTTTAGCTTCTGCTGTCCAGATCGGGGGGAGAGGGGTGTGTGAATCTGGTTCTCCAGATATTGTTGGACTGCAATTGCCATCTGCCTTTCTCAGCATCGCCAATGATGAGGAGTGCTGGAAATTGCACATCCAACATCTGGAGCAAACACTTAGCCAATCCCCGATTTAACAAAATGTCCTTTGAAAACATAGAAGACACTATATATGGGGTCAGGCAATTGGCTCCATGGCTAGCTCAGAATTGTCTTCCCAACTGAAAGCAGCGATCTAAGGTTTTTAACAAAAGACTCCCACTTCCCTACCTCACAAAGCTGGGGATTGAACCTGGGAGCACACACACACTGAGGCGGTGATCTGCCACTGAGTTGACAGTCTTTTGGGGAGGGGTAAATTGTAGCAAAGAATCAGTGAGTTACAAAAGACTTAAATGTCACCACCATCCACCTGCAGTTTCTCAGGGTTTAAAAAATGGTGTCAAAGTTGAGTTATATATGTCTATATGTGATGCCTAGTTAAAGCCCTGTCCAACAACTCTTCATTTTATAGCTTCTGTTTAAAATGTGCATACTTTTCTAAGTTGTCTTCAGTCCCAATATTGGGTAAAAGGTAGGATATACAGTTAGCCTTCCACATTTGCTGGGGTTAGGAGCTCAGGACCCCCCACAAGAGTGCAAAAACTGTAAATAACTCTAGCACCACCCACTCCACTCATATTTGACACACACACACACACACACACAAATATGAACTACACATTCACCCCACCATGGATGCCTTCAAGGCGGTGGTGTTTCTTTGCAAGGCAGAAATGGACGGCCATCAGGGTTTATCACTACCTTCACTGCTGGCCTATGCCATTTTTAATAGGGACTTACAAGCCTCAATGCACATTCAGTCTCTGGGTCTCGTGAGGCTTGCCATCTCTATTAAAAATGGCATAGAGCAGCAGTGGATGTGGCAGCAAATAATCTGTGAATAATCCGTAAAAGTCAAAGCCATAAATGTGGAAGGCCAACTGTAAATAAATAATATAATAGTACTGTTGATAGTAATAAAAATGTATCCTAGTCCTTCCAGCTGTGTTGCATAGCTTCACACTACACACTTACAGTTCTATGATTCTACTTTAATTGGCATGGTTCCATTTTATGAAATCCTGGGATTTGTCATTTCGAGAGGGGATTTTAGAATTCTCTGCCAGAGCGCTCTGTTGTCTCACCAAACTACAACCCTTAGCATTCCATAGGAACCATGGCAGTTAAAGTGGAATCGCAGTACTACCAATGTGCAGTGTGAGCAAGCAAAACACACATAAGCTGTCATTATAGCGGGGAGGAGGTAGAAGTATGGTATGTAATTACTTCAGCTTATATGAGAGCCTTCCATTTAAAACTAATAATAATACCAAACAGCTCAGAACAAAATATAATATTTTAAAAAAACATACAGTACAAACAATTGCTAAGATTCATTGAGATTCATTGCAGTTGCAATTAACTACTCGGGGTCTTTGTCTGGTACCACAGTTTTAAACATGCTGGCATCTGGCCCAATTCCTCTTGAAGGAAGGGATTCCATTGTTAGGGCTCACCACAGAAAAGACGCTGATATCTATCACTGCCTGAGGCAAATGGTGGACCAACTTGACTGACTTTACCCCACCCCTAGATCTAAAAGTATGGGTAGAGTGGCATACATTCAGCTGGTTTACATTCACTTGATGTATGGTGTACTATATAATTAGGGGCTGCTCTGTCACAACTGTCAGGTGTGAATATTGAGCGCTATACGAATTTGGGTAGGGAAAGCCCTGGGGGTTGGAACAGCTGATTGAACAGGGCTAACCTATGTGTTTGTGAATCTGCCGTTTTGGTGTACCTCTGTTATTGATCCTGATACCTCCTTGGATAGCAAATCTTAGCAAGCGTTAGGTGGCATTTACCGGACACATAATTGTTCCCTGGCCTGCTTGGTATTGGTATTGGACAGGTATTGGTCTGGGTTACCTAGTGTATCATATTCTCCATCTCTTTCTTTCATTGTTTGGAAAAGTACTTATTTATGCTAATTTACTGTATAATAAAGTTGTGGCCATCCTTATTTACCCGTAATCTTAGTGTCTGGCCTCTCTGTCTTGGTTCAAGCCTGTTTTTCAACCTGGGGATGAATAATTACAAATATACTTTCCATCCTTAATTTAGAATTCTCAGCCAGATACCTTTAGTGCCTCATCAAATTACAAAACCCAGGATTCCATAGGATGCACTCATAGCAGTTAAACCAGAACCATACTGGTGTAATTCTGTAGTGCGAAGTGGCTCAAGTGTCACATGATGTTGGAGAAATCCTATCCATTTCATTACCCAAATGGGAGGAGATGCTTTTCAGGAAGAATGAACACTTCATTAAAAAAAAAAAAAAACATCCACTTGGTCCTTTGGCAGATGTCAGCATGTGATGAACTCCAAGTGGGTTGGGTCTCGGTACAATAGTTCAAAGGGACTAGGCCATGTCAAAGAAGCAGTCCATTCTAAAACTTCATCATCATCTCATGCCGGCTGCAGTCACATGATCTATTCACTTCTGCATCTGAACTTAGCATATGTTTGGTGTTGTCAGCAGCAGCCATACATTGATAGAATTATGTTCTCTCTCACCCAGTTTGCTCTCATACCTAGGAGCTGTTGCTAAGCTGCATCCTTGACTCCCTGATTTCAGGGCCACACTATACTGGTGGTTGAATGCAGCCTTTGTTAAATGCACCTTTGCATTTCATGTGCAGGTGTTAAATGAAAGTTGCATCACCTCCAGGGAGGAAGCAGAACCTGATAATTTATGAGATCTGAACAGCTCAGTGGAGAGGAGCACATGCTTTCCGTCCAGAAGATTCCAGGTTCAGACCTCAACATCTCAAAGCAGCATTAATGAAGAATCCTCCCTGAAACCCTAGAGCACCTACCAGTCTGTGTCAGAATTTTGGACCAGTGGTCTGACTCAATGTAAGGCAGCCTCCTATGTTTCTAATCCTTTGCCTCCTCCCTAGTCGTATAGAAAACCTCTCCTCAGAAACTGCTATTTGCTGCAGCAAGGGGAACCCCCAAACCAATCCCATAGGGAAAGTCCTTAAAGTTAAGGCTAAAAAAAATTGGCAAACTCACCTGGTAAAGAAATAACTGCTGGTAGGTTGGAGGGCTCTGAAGGGTGGGCAAGTTCAGAAGATGGTTGTTGGGGGAGAAGAAATGAGTTCAGAAAGTTTGTGAAATTTTAATCCTGGAGGGTTATTTCAATGGTTTTAGTTCAATCGTCCCACCACATATCTTTTTTTTAAATGTAGAGAACAGTAGTGCTACATATTATAACATTTTTTTATTTTGAAAGAATTGGTAAGGGAATTCTAATCAAGATTTGTAATAATAGGGTAAAACCTCAGTGGTATTAAAAGTGCAGCAGTACCATGTTCATAAAGAATTTTATAGTCAGCATAAAGATCTGTGTTTTAATCTGCTGTCTAAGCTCAATAGGTTTGAAGTGAAAATTGCTTCCCATTTTTCATTATAAAAAGTGACAGTGTTACACTTTCTTTTATTACTGGTGTTTAACAGATGAGTTCGTTTTTAAGGAGACAATATCCCATTATAATATAGTGTCTTAATTATGTCGTAAAAATGGATAAATCATAAAAAAGTTTCATTGCATGGCAAATGTAGTCACTGGGGGCAAAAAATGTGATCTCATCTGCTTCTGAAGTCAACTTTATCTTTCTGCTGGACACTTTACACAACTCTCTGAACCTGTAGCCATCATAGTTTGCATTCTTCCTGCTGTGATTTTGAGCTGTGTAAGTATACTAATGCATAGTCATGGACATGACATTTCCATGTTCTGAAAGCAATCTGATTTGGTCCATTTTGCCCAGTCATATATTCTAGTGGAATCTCTCTCTAGGATCTTATGCAGAGATCTTACCCATCACCTTGCAACCTGCTTCTCTTGAATGGAAGTGGCATGAATGGAAATTGTGACCTTTTGCTTGTAAAACCATGTATTTTCCCACAGAGCCATGACCCCTGGAACACTAGTTCCCACAGCATCAAGACAGCTTTGATTTCCCCCCCCCCACACACACACACACAAGCACACACACATCGAGTTCAAACCAACAACAAATGTTCAGAAAGGCAAGACATATAACCAGTTTACCATAGGCAGGTAACCAGGACAAAGCACCCAAAGCAGACGACAGTGAACAAATATGATCAGGGCCCAGGATTTTTTAGGGAGGTAACTGAGACCAGGTAATAACTGTCCAGTAAAGTCATGGTTAATGATTTGAACCTCAGAAGTGATAGGTGACAAATCTGTGAGTATATTACATGAAGCATAGAGTACATACATGAAGCACAGCAGTGTAAAATTAAATTGACTGAAGCTTCAGAGGTGAGAGAAAGAGGGAAAGTTACTCTTATGTAAACAAAAACAAAGATCCCTTTTCAGACATGGGGGATTAAATTAGATTTTTCAAGAGCAAATCCATTTATCCACGTTATCACTTTTAACGTATTTATCCTACAGATAACTCCCTACAAAACTGACATCACTTTTTGAATGTTAGAGAAGTAGCTGTGGATAATTCTGTTTTGCTTTGTGAAATCTGTACAATCATCCTTGCTGAGCTGAAAGAAAAGATGAAAAGAACCTTTCCAGATGTTTTAAAAAGATAGAGTAAATAATCAGACATCGAGCTTACATAAAGGTAGGGTCAGAAGACCTGAGCCCCAGTAGTTATTGGACTGCCAAAGAGCACTTTTGACCGTGGGGGAAATGATAAGAATTGTGCTGATCACAAGATGTGATCCTAAGATGTGGCCTGATATAGGCAAAAATCTATTATTCTGCATCATTCCTCACCACAATAAAAAATATGTAGTGAATGTGTTAGCAACAAGATGAGATGTCAGAAAAACAGCAAAAGAAAAAGAGAGAGAGATGACCAGACTTGCAAACCAAGTCAAAAGCCGAGAAACAGGCAGACTTGGGAAATGAATAAAAATATAAATGTAATAAATAAATATTGAGAAGTAATAATAAATAACTAATATTAAATTTGTGGTTACAGATTTGCACTGATTTGGGTTACAGTTTCCAAAATTTAAGCTCGTAAAGCCTGAATAGCAGTGTAATAAGTGTGTTTTTAAAGTATACAACTGGAAAATTTGTGTAATGAGAAGGGTTTAGTAGCTGGCTGGTTCCAGACAGGAAGCCAACCTAACTGTAAACATGATGGAGGGAGAAATGGCTTGAAAGGTAACAAACACATGGTTGCCTTGTAATGGCTGATGTAATCAGATGGAGGGCAGAACCACCAGCCTCCAGGTGATACAACACTGAGTAAAGAGCAGTAAATGCTAATCTCATTGGATGGGGATTGTTGTTTATACAAACAATTTAACATTGCTTAGTGTATATTAGTGGAGGCTAGTAAAGATCTGTCTCTGACTGGATCAACAAAGGCTGCAGATAATATGAAATCAGCTCAGGGACATAGAAGTCAGGCTGATTGAGCATCAGCTTCCCATATGAATATGGCTGTTTTTTAACAGCTTTGATGCTGATAATGCTGTTACTTGCTGATAACTACAATGATCATGAGCAGAAAGACTGTTCTCAAATAGGCTATAATAATGATATAAATTCTGTCTGGATAGATACATGCCAGTTATGCTTGTAATGGATGCTACAGTGAATAGGCTGTAATGTGCCTCACAGACAACGCATTCACGTTCCTCTGTGTGTTAAGTATAGAGATGTCTGCTAGGGAAAAGCAGAGAATATAAACATTCAGTCCTTATGAAAGTATAATGTGTTATCTGCAATTTATTTATTTACTTCATGTATTTACTGGTTCAGTATCAAAACAGCTTCCTTAGAATCAGATGGAAAAAAGAGATAGAGTTTGCTGTTATCAGCATACTGGTGATACCACACCCCAAAAATCCAAATGATCTCTTCCAGCCATTTAATGTGGGACCTTGCAGGCCAACAGCCAGAGAGTTGAACAGGAGGCCAACAGCACCATCTCCTGAGTTTCCCCATCCAAGTGAGATGGGAACCAATGCATAACAGTGCCTCCAAATCCCATCTCAGAGAGGTGCCCATGGTTGATGGTATCGAAAGCCTAAACATCTATCAGATAATGATCAATCCATGGTAATAAAACTACAGAAAGTTCCTCAACATCTAGATCACCGTCACAGAAAACTAGGTCCAGAATGTGCCCTACGACATGAGTGATCTCAGATATTACTTGGGAGAGAACCATGGTTGTCATGGGGGACATGAAGTCCTGAGTTGCTCCTAGCAGAGCAATCTCCACATGGATGTTGAGGTCCCCAAATACAACAAGCTGAGAAGACTCCAACATCACCACTGAGGTCAACTTAGCTAGCTCAGCAAGAGACACTGTTGAGCAATGGTGCAGATGGTTCATCAGCAGAATCCCTATTCTGTCTCAGCCACCCACCTTTAAACATACACACACAACCACACACAAAAACACTTCGAACATTGTGGAACAGGGCACCTGGTGAGGGATATGAAATCCCAATAGACCACGATATAACTGTACCTCCCCACCCTCCAGACCTCACCTGCTGCCTTACAGAGAACCCAGGTGGACAAAGCTGTGTAAGGTTGACCTCACCCCCACTGAGCCTGATCTCCATAATACAAGCCAAGTTGCCATGCTCATCCAGGATCAGGTCCTGGATCAGGGATGTTTTTCTATTCACCAACCTGGCATTGAGCAACAGCATTTTTAACCCAAGGATCTTTTGCCAAGGCTGTTTAGACTGTTTGAAATCAGGGGTTATGTAATGAATGTAATGTGCCTAGACACCGAAAGATCTGTGTTCCTCCCTGAGAGGAGTGTATATTTCTATATCTATTACAATGTTTAATAAAATACCCTAAAAGGATAACAAAGAGGTTGCTCATTATTCTAAATTAAATATCCTGAGATCCAAGGCTTAAGAATACTTAACTGGAGTGTTGATGCTAACTCTGCCTGCTTGGAATATACCATTGTTCCAAAACTGGAAGCCCAAACAACCAGAAGATGATGAGAGGTACCTCCAAACAGGTACAGATCAGTTAACCATCAACAAAGGACCCCCAGTCTAAAGAGATAGGCATGGGGAACTCCACCTGTTTCACTGTCACAATAAATAATCTATGCACCATATTCAAAATGCATAGTCCAAACAGCAACAGTAGCTGTGAAGGGCTGTTGGGCATGACTCTGTAATTGGAAGAAGATTGATGGCAGGCAGAAGGCTCACTGTAAAAACAGAACCTTTCAGCTTTGATATCAGATTGTGGATAGTGAAGACAAGAGACTAGTTTTACTTTATGAGATATTTTACACCAATATGTTTGATAACTATTGTAACTGATTTTGTGGCTGCATGTATTTTCAATATGACAAAGCAGTTGTTTTTTAACTAACAATTCAGACTTAGTTTGGTGGGGAGAAGACAACAGGGTCAAAACACAGTTGGCCCTTGATCTATTGAAAACTTACTAAAATCTGTGGCCATCAATCTTCCTCTGGTTACAGCCCTTCACACCTATGGCTACTGATTTGTTTGGTCTCCCTATATGTTTTATGTGGATTATTGATTGTCACAGATTTATTATTACACTTTCTAATTTCAGACAAACAATTAATGTTTATTTCATTTATATTAATTGATTTCCTGGCTCTGCTTGTTTTTTCAATTTCTTTGAAAAATATGCTTGCCTCATCATATTAAGGTTCTGAATAAAAGATAATTATGCTGCCTTATGAAGGATTGCTACTTTCTATCTAGTAAAATTCACAAGGCAATGATGAGCAGTTGCATTGCTTGCTATACCATTCCTAATGATCCTGCATTGCCACATAAGCACTAAATATTTAATAGTGTGCATATGGTATCATTTTTTCTGTCATTGTCATTGCAATATTTATTTGTATCCTCTGCTTCTTCATTATCTGTAACTTGCTACCTTTTCTAAAGAGATCAGAGGATCATGTTAGCCTCACAAAATTACACTAGAAGCCAATGGCTTGGTTATGGTCTTCGCTTGGCCTTCTTGGCCCTTGAATTTGACTTTTTGTCCAAATCCAAACCACTATGTCAGACTGTATTAATATATCTGATTATAATGCACTTCACTGATGATGAACTTCCCAGCAATGCTATCCATGATACACCTCTTGTCTCCATAGGAACATAAGAGAATGCTTACTGAGTCAGAGTATTGCTCCATCTAGCTCAGAGCTACACACCCGTTTCTGCCTTTCCCAGTCTTACAGGGAAATGTCAAGGCCTGAAGCTGTTACCTTCAGCATGTGTTCTACCATTGACCAATAGCCCTTTCCCACAACACTTGATAGGTATTTATACAAAATACAGTTCTCTGCTAGAGGACCTTCCACATAAACACATCTCAAGAAGTGGCGTGGCTGACTAATATAGAGATGTGAAAGGTTTGCTTGTGTGATAGCAAGCTACCATTAATCTTTATTTAAAAAAACAGGTCTCAAAAAGGATCATCTTTGATTTATTTATTTCTCTATTTTTCAGCCACATAAATAGAAGGACACAATTTGAAAATCCTGTTTTGGAAGCAAAAAGAAAGCTACAACAGCGTACCATGCCCAACGCAGAACTTGGAACCAAGCCTATGCCGGCCCAAGGTTTCCGAGGTACAGTATCATGTCAGTGTACCATATCTTACAGTTAAAACAATTCCATTAAGTTTTCTATTATTTCATAGGTACATTGTTAAGATATGAATATGAATAGGCTTCATTTCTGTTTTTTCCAAAACAAATTTGAAGACAAAGCTTGTCTTTGTTGATTTGGGTTGAGGTTATAACTTTAAAATTGCCAAAATGAAAAATCTAGCAAAACATGTCAAAATGAATCTTTGACATCTAGCAAAGGGGGTTGTAATAAAATTAACTCAGTAAAAAAAAAGATATTCTATGTTTTCAGTCCTGTTAATGACAAAACAGAGGCACAAATGGTTAGCTGGTTAGACATATTCTTCTGCATGAGATCAGAAAGAGAGCAAAGAGAAAATAGTAATATGGAAATTACAAAGATGAGACCATGCAAAGTTTTTATTGCCCCAAAGGGAGGGACCCTTTGAAAATGCAAGAATCCAATACAAAGTAAGGTGACTTAGTCTTTTGTGCTCTCACCTGAAAACTTTAGTAGGCACACAGCTATTCATAATGTGCAACAGATAACAATGCAGATATTCTGGCTGTTCATTCAATTGTAGGGTCAAACAGATATAATACATGCTCGAATGCATTGGATGTGTCTTCCTTTTGCCTTTTACTAATTGCAACTGGATGGGGTGTTGCTACTATGGTACCCATGAAAGTACATTTACTATTTTCTTCACATTGGCCTTCCAAAAACCCTGCCCCTCCCCAGTACTGCCTAGATGGAGTAGTAGTAGTATCCTGCCTTTTCCCCATTTCAGCAGGTTAGAAAAATTAAAACAAATTTCCTGAGTTTGGGAGTAGCCACTGAGAAAGCTAACCCCTCATGTTTCCACCAAATGTTTCTGTGAGAGTGGTGTGACAGTCCTTTCCACCAGATCTCCCTTTCAAATGACTAGGAGTACCTTTTCTGTACTAAATTTCAGTATGATCACCTTTGTCTGGTCCATTACAGGTAACACACACCAGTTTAAAATCAAGACATATTCTTTGGATTGAGATGGAAAGGAATAATAGAGTTGTGTGCTATCCATGTACTGATGACACAGATGCCAAAAATCTGGATGTCACCCCACAGTTTCACTATTGGCTAATGGGTTGGTTTCTACCCAGAACTACCTCCTGGCTTCACCCCTCCAGGAAGGAATGGAGCCACTATAAAATAATAACTCCTACTCCCATCCCAAAAAGACAATCCAGAAGGAAACTAAGGTTGATGGTACAGAAAGCCACTGAGAGGTCCAGCAGAGTCAAGAGAAAGACATTCCCCCTGTCCGGTTCCTGGGCTAAGTTGTCCACCAAGGCAACCAGAACTACCTCTGCTTATAGCTAGGGACCTGAAGGAATACTGAAATTGATCTAGATAGTCCATCTTCTGCACACACACAAAAAACCTCTGCAGCTGGAAGGATACTGCACGTTCCAGTACCAAAAAATGCATACAATTTAGAAATTCCATTTCACTAGGTGTTCAATATGCTATAATCCAGTAGCTGTCCAATATAGTGGGACCCAGAGAGGTCTTTTTCAACAATGGTCTTATAACCACCTCCTTCAGGCATGATGGGACTCTCATTTGCTTTACCAAGGCATTGACTACTTCCTCTTCCAGCTCAGACAGGCCCCTTCTGACTTTTTTCCTAATCCAGTAAGTGTAAGGATCCAACACACTTGTAGTGGCTCTCACTTCTCCAAGAATCCTGTCCACACCCGCTAGCTGTACAAACTGAAAAATATCCATTAGCACTGGACAAGCAGGGGCTAAAGTTAGATTCACTGGATCTGTATTAGTTATAGCCTACAAGTCATTTTGTCTGCAAGTTGTTTATAGTGGGCTGTCAAGTGTTCTGGATACTGGACTTCTGTAAAAGACCCCTGACCACTCAAAACAGCATTGTTGGCCAGGTCAATGGTAATAGAGAAGAAATCAGTTTTTACTGTCAACATTGTCACAGAATAGGTTGTCAGATGGGCTCTAGTCTGTGCTTGATTAGATCCACTCTTACATTTTCAGCCAATCACTCAGTAGTCACCATCTCACATGTTTCATCACCATCAGCTCCCTGAAAAACCAGAGGCTGGTTTGACTCCACCTCTTCAAAGGGGACACTTAGAAGCAATAATATACAGCACCCTGACCCCATTCCATGAGTTGCCCAGAGTTTCAATAGATTTGCCTGTCAAAGTAGCAGGAAAGCCACCAGGATCCATCTGGATCCATACACTACCTCAGTCAGGCCATCTTAATATGTCCTCCACCCCAGGAGAGCTTCTGTATCCCAGCAAGTCTCAATCCCACCAGTTCGTGGCCTGTCCATGACAATACAACTACAGAATGTTCCTTCACTCCCAGATCACCATCACCCCATCCAGCACAGAAAATGAGGTCCACAGTCTGGGCTCAGATACTTGGGACAGAACCATGTGTGTCATGGCAGGCATAAAATTCAGCGAACACAGCAGTCTCTACATGGTTGCTGACATCTCTTAGCATTACAAGCCATAGGATCACTAACATCATCCCTGAGAACAATCTGGCTAGCTCAGGTAGGGGGACTGTTGAGCAGCATGGTGGGTGGTACACGAACAAGTATGTGGCTATCCTAATCTGTCCCAGCTTCCCAGTTTCAGATACACACGCTTGAATCCAGATCAGGCAGATCAAACCCCAGTAGACCACAGTGACTCTACCTCTCCTCTTCAGTCTCACATGCTGTTGCACAGAGAATCCTTGTGAATAAAACTGAGAGGGATTAAGCCACTATACACAGCCTGCTCATCTAAGACCAAGCTCTGAATATAGTTGTTTTTTCCATGCACTAATTTGGCACCACCAGCGGCATTTTCAGCCCAGGAAAATTCTTGCCAGGGCTATTCACTTTATTTGAGTTGGTACACAGTTTGGGGGCAACTAACACCTTATGCCTATCTCTTCTCCTACCTGACAGAAGGATGAATTTCAGCAGGATTGCAGCATGAGGGGGAAAGGGTGAACTCATTTTCTGATTCTACTAAATCCTTTTCTGGGAATATTGTTAAAGGAACACATTAATTGCATTCAAGCATTTCATGTCACGTATTTCATCTGAAAACTTACCTTCAGCTTGGGCTTTGTTTTGTTAGAGCAGGAGTAGGTGTCCTCTAGTTAGTTTGGCCTCCAGTTCCCATAATCCGTAGTGACTGGCCATGCTGTCTTTCATGTATGGATTGTAGTTCACATCGTCTGAAGTGTACCAGGGTATGTACCCTTGTGACAGAGACATCTGTACTTTTCATTCAAATTATCTCTACTTCCTTGAGGAATTGTAGTATATTTTGAGAATAATGGCTTATAGCCCTGTTTGGTGGGAAACTGTGAGAATAAATATGTTGATGGCAAAGACACTAATGGAAGCAGGGGGGTAAATATGGTTAATGGTCTATATTGGGTATAGAAATAAAATTATTTACATAAGATTTCAGGCAAAGAATGAGGCTTCTTCTCCTTTATAACAGTAGAAAGCTCCTCATCAACATTACCTAGGCCCAAACATGTTCACCCGCGCCCTGCTCCTCAGAGGTCTCGCAGTGTGAGTGACCTGTCTCAGTGTCGGCGGGACATTGCTGGAGTGTACAGGCTGTATGGTATGTCCAAGTGCTGCTACTTACCCAGGCTGCACTTTTGTAAAAAGTAGTGAGCTAATTTGTTTTGACCCCCAAAAAAATCACCAACCTTTTCACCTTTTCCCATACCTTTTCTCACATGATAAGCACAAAACAGAGGCACTGGATGTCAGGTGAGGCCTTTCTTTTGCCTGCTGGTCTTTGTCACACTTTACAAAGAATAACACTGAAACTGAAAGTTGATGTCAGCATCACTGAACAATCTCACAAGCTGTACATGTTATTTGTCTGATATTCAAATCCTGGTTGTTGAAATTACACAGATGCACACACAGACACACAGACACCTTTTATGGCTACAGAAACACTAAATATATAGTTATTTAATAATTTTGTATTATGCAACCATTTAGCTATTTTTGCAAAGCTACTTTTAAAAAAACTCTGTTAAATGACTACTACATATTAATTTAACTAACTACTACATATCAACATTTCAGTTGCGTATAGTTTTTTTGGTTTTGGGGTTTTTTAGCTTCCCAACACTCCAATTCCAATTTAATAGTGAATTCAGTAAGCTACACTGTAAGAAACACCACAATAGTTAAGCAAATCTTTCCCTTGCTGGTTTTGGCATTAAGTAGTAGATAACTCACTAATGCTTTTGTTTCTCTGGGAATGCTTGCACTTTTATTTTGCTTTTATTTTTTCCAAAATGCCACCCTGTTGCCTGCTATTGCTTCTACTGCACTTTGGGAACCCAGTCGTTTTCATTTATTTATTTATTACAGCAAGACCCAAACGTTGTCTGTTTGTTTTTTTCTTTATGTTGACTGATGTAGAAAAACCACTTTTCACCCGGGATGCCTCACAACTGAAGGGGACTTTCCTCAGCACCACACTTAAGAAAAGCAATATGGGCTTTGGATTTACCATCATTGGTGGGGATGAGCCCGACGAGTTTCTCCAGGTGAAGAGTGTTATTCCCGATGGGCCTGCCGCACAGGATGCCAAAATGGAGACAGGTAAGTCAAAGGGTTTCTTTCATGTGGTGGAGGATAAACTCAGCTCAAGGTGACTGAACTATACTTCTTGGGCAGAAAATATGACAGTAATTTTGGTGGTTATTTTCCAGCAGGAACTGGAAGTTATCCATTACCAGTAACAGTTTTAGCTGCAGCCTGTTACCTTTTTTTGTAATGTCATTGCTAATACTGATAAAAAGTAATGTGATGGTAACCATGACTTTTTTAGTATGTTGAGTAAAGTTTCTTGTTGCTTGAAGAACATTACTTAGGAAAACTGGGATTATTTCTGACTTTTTGAAATATTTTAATTTTTTAAACAAATTACAAGTAAGTGAAAAGTAGTCCGTATCCATAGTTTTCCCCCCCATGGATTCAAGTATCCAGGATTTGAAAATATTTTTAAAATGTATCAATTCCAACAAGCAAACCTTGATTTCGTCATGTAATATAAGGGACGCTATTTTACTATGACATTAAATTTAATAGGACTTGCACATCCATGAATTTTGATTTCACGGGGAATACTGGAACCAAATATCAGCAGATACCAAGGACTTACTGTATGTGCATTTCACAAGTTTCAGAGATGGACATAATATGGTCCTCCAGCTATTGCTAGCGCTCATGGTGGATAAGGTTGCTGGAACTTGTAGCCCAACAGCAGGAAGGCTACCCAATTCTCACTCCAGACAAAAAGAGACCTAAATCTAATTTCTAGTGCCATTAGAGCAGAGCCATTGAATCAGTGGGATTTACATAAAAGTTGATTTATTACTCAGCAACTGATTCATTAGATTTACTTTGGTTGGGACTAGCCATTGGATTTAGGTAATAATGTAATCACGTCTAGAGGCTACTCCAAAATGAAGAGAACAAGCTTTCAATTTGCCCATCCTCCACTTTCCATATTCAGAGTCAAAAATGTAAACACTATGTATGCATTCATGGAAGATAGGGATGTCTCACTAGTGAAGGGATTTTTCTCAGCACACTATGGCTGAACACTCAGAAATTCACAAGTCTGTCATTAAGTCACCTGTGGACAATTCGGCTGTAAGACAGCATCTTATCAGATTAGATGATGACGATGATGATTGTTTTCTTATATTCCACCTTTCTCCCAACATATGGACTTAAAGCGGCACCTTTGGGTGTTTCATTCAGATGAACGAAGCACCCAAATGCTTCATTCAGATTGGACCTTTAGGTGCTTCATTTTCAGAAGGTCCAGCCATCTGTTTGAAGGATATTGTTTCCCAAGTTAAGATCATTTTTTCTTTTTCTTTTAAGGAAAAGAGTCTTAGAACACAGTTAAAAGTAAACACCAGCAGGGGAATGAGATAGGAATTGACAAGTTATATTTATATCATGCTGCTTTAGTTGTATGTACATGTAGGAGAAATAATTTGGTCTTTTTAATATCATCCAGAATTAATATCCATAACATTGTGCACAACATATGCACAACATATTGACAATAATGTGCATGTGGAAAACCTTCAGAAATATTAAAATTCTTTTAAGTTTCCTGGCTTTAAAATGGGATGACTGTAAGATCTGCCAGCTTGTTAAAATAATGGAATTTAATGTAGGCTGTGATTCTTAACATTAAAAGCTCCTAATCCATCCTGTTGGAGGTTCATTTGCATTGTTCTCCTTGACCTTAAGATGAACAATGGTACAACACAGCAAATTTCCATATGGTTGGTTAGTAAAAGAAATGGAGCACTGGAGCTTTTTGAAATCAGATTAGTCCCTGGAGCAGTGTTAACCATAAAAACCAATTAGTCACCTTTGAACTGGATTGTGACCTTTATATCTTCTTGCTTCTGTCGAAGAGGTTTTGTCAGGGAATAGCAACAAGGCATCTTGTGGATCTGAAGAGGAGCTTTGCATGCCCTTGAAATTAAATTTATGAATGTAATCCTGACAGAACAAGCAAGAATGAAAGCACACCAGTAACTTTTTTGTGACGTTGTATCAGAGCTGAGTTTTGTAGTGGTGTTTCAGTGTTCCATTCTTTTGTTTACAGTTAGACTTCTCACAAATGAAAGACAATAAACTAAAGAAACATTCAGATTGCACATTTATTTTATTCCAAAATTGGTTTAATATACATATTAGGAAAAAATAAAGTTTAATACAATTTCCAATATTGTTTCTACCACTTCATCTACTGCTAAATGAAAACAAAGTCATAAAGTATTTTGTGAATCATAAAGTTCTACATACCAGTGTTGGCTTTTGGCAATAAAGCTGTGCATTATCCTGCAATAGATTAGTTGAATCTATCCTGGAGTGTATCAGTTACAAGCCTTTGTACCCAAAGTTGCTGAGGATAGGGGTAAATAATATGTTTTTGTGCCAATGTTCAAAATGGGAGAGAGAACTGAAGGAGGCAGGTAATGGCAAATAAGGCTGTGGGTAAAGAAATTTCTAACTCTGTGAGCAAGATAATTCAAAACAGAATATCTTCTACTTTCCTTGTAACTTTAGATTTGTGCACTGTATACTAGCAAATTACATGGATAAAATAAAACACACATGAAATAGAGCATGAGGAAGACACAGCACTAGATTACTGTACTATACTCTTATAGTGTGCCTATTCCACTTCAACTGCCCTAGCTGCCTCTTGCCTTATGAGGGGATCCATTCTGGAACCCACCCCCCACCCTCTCGAATAAGGCAAAAAGTAGGTATGCTCGAGCCCCATTGGATATAATGGACTCATGCTCACTGCGCAGCCATGCGTGCACTGCATGGCCATGCAGCAGGCACCATTCTCCCTTTTGCTGGGCGACTTCAGTGTAAGCTGAAAGCCACCTATAATGAGCCCATGCATGGCATGGGCTCACTTTACTATAAGAGTGTTGTGCAATAATCTCCTACACATAGGGGGGTCTTATTGAATTGGATTCATTGAGTTCACTATTACTCTCTCTGAGCCAAATTTGCTCCAGTAACTTTGTTCTTCCATGATAAGAAGGATCCAGATCGTTGGTACTTACATATTCTCTATCTTCCATGAACTATGGAGTTGAATATTTATGTCCCATCATACTTATCTTCCTAATGTTTGCTTTCAGTACTTTTGATTCTCAGGTCTATAATGGCAATAATGGAGTTAAAAGGAAACAATTTTTAATATTACCAAGGCAAGCAAGGGTTGGAGCACAGATTGTACAGATCCTAGAAGAAATGTTTTCTAAAATGAAATTACAAATTAATATAAGCAACCTAGCAAGATTTCCTAAGGTTTTAAAAACAGGGTTATTCGCTTACAAGAGTTCAGAATCTGCTGAGTTTATAAAATTTGAGCCTTGTCATGGAAGTTTATCACATGAGGAAAATCCCATACAAAAACAGGATTTAAAAAATAGAAAAATCTCACAAAAGCGGGTTGAGTTCTACACATATTGTTGTTAAACTTGTGTTAACCCAACCAGAAAGTAAACAAAAGCTGCTCCTTTTTACTTTTGAGGTTTTCCGAAAGTAAAAAGGAGTGGCTTTTGTCTACTTTTCCTCCACTTTCTGTTCAGGTTAACATTAGTTTAACAATAATGTTGTGTGAAAATCAACCCACTTTTGTGGGTTTTTTCCAATTTAAACCCCCAGTTTTGCACAGGATTTCCCCCGTGTGATAAACTCCATGGTGTGAATGCTGAATGCAGATGCGTGTTTCAAAACATCTGGAAATATGACCAGGCTTACTTGGACTAGTCATTGCTCCAGAAGAACTCAGTATTGTTAGCTACTATCAGTCATGCTAGAATTGTTGTTATATCTGTTATTCAGTGACAACTCTAGCTGTATTCCTGTTGCAGTCGCATATGCATACTCTGTCTAAAGAGGCAGCCCTTGTAATAACATTCATAAATGTTCTTTCTTCCTTTTTCTCTTTCTCTTACTTGCACATACACATCTATATAGAGAGATTCAGTCAAGAAACATCTATGGCCATTTTGCTCTTACTATAGAGAAGCAAACATTGTGTTCTTTTCACAGAGACGTGTGAATTCTTTGTTTTTTCTGAGGAAGTCATTCACTAAACATTTGTTTCCACCTATATTGATAAGACCTTGGAGGATCCACTTCACAGCCCTTCTCTTCCTTTTTATATATATATATATATATATATATATATGTATGTATGTGTGTGTGTGTGTGTGTGTGTGTGTGTTTTTGAAACTTCACTGTAATTCTATCACTTTCATTTAATCTGAGCTCCCTCCAGTGTTAGAATAATACCTTTATATTCTCGTTTATGTTAAACAAATCTCTGGATAAAGCCTTTGCTTGTATTTCAAAGTTATTGACTTCAAATCCCCTTGTGGTTTCTGTTTTATTGCATTTCGCTCTAAGCTCCCTACCCCCACCCTGGGCGCCTTTTCCTTTCTGAGTGGGGAAGATCTCTATATTTTCTGTATGCCATTGAAAGCCTAAGCTAAGCCACAGTTTCAAATGAGATTTCAAATATTGCAAAGCTCAAGACTTCATCGGTTTGTGATGAAAAATAGTCGGATAGGAATCAGGAGTGAAATATCATATAAGGATCATTGGTTTGGGGGCTGATGTAGAAGTGTTTAAATTTGCAGGAGAAGAACTAATCTTCAAATAAAAGCTTCAGCATTCCATCAGTACATTTGCTTCTAGAAGGAAGAATTATTTATGAACATTTCTTTTTTAAAAATTGCTCCTATATTTTCTTTGCTCTTTACTGCACTATTGCCATTTTTCTAATCCTTTCCCCCTTCCACCTCTTTCTTCACTATGAAATGTTATCTTCATATGTGCATATCTGTATATGATTGCACTGGTACTGAGCTCTGCTTGCTGATGGATTTCTATTTGCTCTCTTTCTCTTCTCTCCCTTGTGCTCCCTTTCTTCTTATGCTTCTTGCTACTTTCATTCCAGTTCTTTCTCCTCTGAACATAATGAATGGGGACAACTGAAGGATGTGTTTTCACATTCTAGCTGCAGATTTCTTCAATGGGTATCCCCTTCTCCCCTAAAAAAGTAATGAGTAATATAACACATAGTGGATAATTAAGTAGTCAGTAATGATAATAAAAAGGAGGAACTGATTAACACATAAAAGCAGCTATTCCTGTTCCAAAATAACTTTCAGCTCTGGAAATGACTAGCAATAACCTCCACCTCATGGCTCATTTAAAAAAAAATCCTAGCCAGCATGGCATAGTGGTTTGAGCTTTGGCAACCAGGGTTTGAATCCAAGCTCAGCCATGGATTCAATCCACTGGGTGACCTTGGGCAAGACACACTGTGTCAGCATCACAGGCAAATCCCTCTGTAGAAATTTGCCAAAAACAAAACAAAAGATGATAAATTTGCCTCAGGTGTGTGATAAGTCAGAAATGACTTGAAGGTACACAACAACAGCAGCAGCAACAACAACAACAGGACAATCAGAGTGGCACTGGGACCGATAGATTAAGAAGCTGCTACCCCAGGCCCCATATCATACCAAGAAATCAAAATAACTTGGAAATTCTCAACTCTTTTAGGGAGCTTGCATGAGCTCTAACTTGACTGCAAAGACCTAGGAGGCATTGCCTTTAAACACACACACACACACGAATGCACACCAACTGTATAAAAGTGTAAATGCCATATTATTAAAAATTATTTTAAAAATTATTTTGTGATTCTCAAATGATCATTCTATTCCTGAGTTAACTGATCTGGATATCTTGTTGGACAAGCTGAGACAGCTGCTTCAAGTGGCTGATTCTGGATGTCATGACAAAGCAGGGCATTTATAATTAATTTATTGTTATTGTATTTTCACACAAGAAATAATGCTGCCGAGACTTTCTGCCTTTGCCTCATGAGGTATAGTGATGGTTGGGTAGCTTTAAAGAAGGATTAGACACATTTAGTGAAGATAAGGCTATCGGTGGTTATTAGTCATGATGGTTATATATTACTGTCAGTATCAGGGGCAGCATTCCCATAAATGCAGAATGGTACCTGTTGGGGGATGTAAGAGATTATTTTACAAGCAGAGTCCTTAGTTTTCAGAAGCAGAAGGTGAGCAATAACCACACACACAGTAGGGTCAGGCAGAAAAATGATCTCCTTTATAAAACCATGTGAAGTAGAATTACTTACACATGCTAAAGGTTTCATAATATATCATGATAAAAGACTCAGTAATATGTGCTCTTCAAACATGGAGGAGAGTACTGCAGAGCTGGATAAAACAACTCAGACTAACTGATATAGCAAGACCAACAAACAGGAAATGACATAATTGTTGTTGTTGTTGTTGTTATATATTTATATCCTGCTTTCCCCCCAAATTGTGACTCAAGGCAGCTTACAATTTAAAAAAAACAATACAATTAAAAACATAACAAAAATGAGGATTAAAATAAAATTCAGCTATTACAGCATGGAAACATATCACTCATTAAAAGAATAACATGCAGTTTAAAAAGACAAAAGTGCTTAAAACTGTGCAATTAATATAGAAACAGTACAATTAAAACAAATAAAGAATTGCATGACTATATACTGTGGTTAAACTCGAGAGACAGATGCAAACTAGCAACTGCTGAGTACAGGCATGCTAAAACTGCTACTCCTAACAGTAATGGGTGAAGAATTAAGCTATATTTCAAAGCTATCATGAGTTGGAATGAAATTACTTTATTGGTATAAAGAGTAATCCATTGTTACATCCCGCTGTTCTCTCAAAATTGGGATGACATTCTCTTATCAAGCCTAAGGTTTTTGTTTCCAAAGCAATGAAAAGTAACAAAGAAGAAGAAGTGCAGCAATCAATACAAATGTTTGCTTTTCAAAGTCAGATCTGACTACAGTGGTCCACACCTTGGTTATCATTTTGAATTACAGCAATGCACTCCACAGGAGTTTATCACACTAGCGACATTAACTCCATAGGAGTTAAACGTGATTTAACATGAAAAAAACCTGGAAATGCCCGAAGTTTATCACACGTTGCAGTTAACGTGAAATAACGCGAAGTTAAACTGCAGTTAAAGCAGAGAAAACCAGCAGCTTTTTACTTTTGGAACATCCCGAAAGTAAAAAGCTACCGGTTTTCTCCGCTTTAACTGCGGTTTAACTTCGCGTTATTTCATTTTGGAAGCCATTCGGTGTGATGAACTCCCCAAATTTGCAAGTTTTGTTTAAATTCGAATTAATTTAAATCGTGTTTAACTCCCGTTTGCCCACGGGATCTCTAGTGTGATAAAGCTCTGAATGAGGCTGCCTTTCAAATGTACTCAGTATTTGAAGGACCATATCCCCAATTATGAGTCCCTTAGAGCTCTATGATCAGCTGGAGAGGCCCTCTCTGTGTCCTACAAAACCCCTAGGCTCATTTGGTGATAACAAGTGAGAAGGCCTTCTTGGTAGCTGCTCTGAGATTTTGGAACGCCCACCCTAGGAAAACCAAATGGCCCCATACTTTCTCTCTTTCCATCAGCAAGTCAAAACATTTTTATGCCATCAGACTTTTAAAAGCTGGCTGAGGTGAAGTTTTAATACTGTGCAGTGCTGTTTATTAAGCTTGTATATGGTCTAAATCAACAGGCAACTAGAAGGCACATACACAGATGTGGACTTTTAATTAATTTTAATATTTTAATGTTTAATATTTTAACTTCATAAATGGTTTAATTGATAATTCTTATATTTAATGACTTGATCCTTAATGACTTTATATAGTTGTAATCTTTATTTTTTAAAAAATATGTTGTTAGCTGTCTTGATTCCCATTATCGGGAGGCAGGATATAAAGGAATAAAATAAATAAACAAATAAATTTTCCAGCACAATTACTCATCTTTAAGAAGTAACTTTCCAAGTGTTCTGTAATAGTTATAGTTTAATAAAGAACATTATTTAGGATCTTTTGCTGAAGTAATATCTAGGAATTGACAGGGGAATCCCTCACCCCTTCCTGAATCTGAGGAGATTATTGAATGAGCCTAGTTCTCATCAGTTGCATTAATGTAAGGAACCAGATACATACCAGTTTGGGAGCAGTGCTTATCGCATGTGTCTTCAATCATGGGAGTAGGGCTGTTGCTGCCATTGACAGTCCCAGTCTTTCTTTCCCAGAATGCTCCTTAACTCCACTTTCTTGCCCTATGGCTCTATGCAGCATGTCTTTCCTTTCTTTCTTTTCCTTTTGTTTTGTTTTGTTTTTTATTTCCCTTTTCAACACAATTTAGCAGCTATAGCAATGTGATTTAGTGAGGATAGGGGAAGAAACGAAACCATCACTATGTGTGGATGTGAAATCTGGACCGTGAAGAAAGTTGATAAAAAGAAAATCAATTCATTTGAGATGTGTTGGCAGAGAAGAGCACTGTGGATATTTGGATAGCCAAAAAGACAAACCAGGTCCTTGAACAGATCAAACCTGGCATCTCCCTGGAAGGCAAGATGATCAAACTGAGGCTGTTGTACTTTGATCACATCATGAGAAAAGATAATAATGCTAGGAAAGGCAGAGGATAGTAGAAAAAAGGAAGTCCACACACCACATGGATGTACACATTCAGGAAGGTCATGGGCCTGAATTTGCTGGACCTGAACAGAGCAGTGGAGGATAGGGGATCTTGGAGATATCTCATCCACAGGGTCGCCATATGTCAGGGTCAAATGTCAAGGACAATTAACAACAACAATGAAGAAAAGAAAAGAAAATTAAAAAGGATAAAACCAGCCTTTTTAGGATGGACATACTGAGACCACATGACTGCCCAGTCCCGGAATTATAACTAGAAACCCGGAGGGCTAATGCAAAAGGAGCATAGCAACCTCAGCAGTGAAATGATGCACCGCAGTCATGGGTGGTCTACAAACCTGCTACAGGTCAGTGATGACATTGTCTGATAAGGGTCAGCTATATATGCTCTAGTCTATCCTGTTTCTGTTCTACTTTTTGAGCCTCATAGAATCATCTTCTGAAACAACTAACCACCTCTTGTTTTTAAAACTTCATGAAAATGGCCTTGAGTATTGTTATGGTTAGTTACATTTTGTTTCTAATAAATCATGCAACATGGAAAATAAGTCATTTGGTGTTAAGAACTAATAGCATAAATTATTCAGCTTTTATGTCTTGTACTCGCTGAGGGTTTGTGTTTCTCATAATAAATTGACTTTGCTTGCTTTGCTTTGCTGTGTTAGTATGCAGGCCTGAAGTATATTATGGAGAAGGAGTACATACCATTACTTGATTGAACATAATTTTTTAAGAGAACAAGGTTTTCCAAGCCAGCCTTGCAAGTGTGTTGGAGAAACAGACTGAACAGAGCTGCTGGTCTTCTTTTTTGAGTGTCACAACAATGAGGACTTTGTATCACCGCTTTGTTATCTCAGGCAGCTTATGCCAGTGACTGGGGAATCAACTTTGACAACTAGCCAGAAGACAAAACTGAGGCTATAAGTAACTGTGAGGGACACATGTGTGGAACTGGTCCACCATTAAAATACATGGAATGGTCTATACTAGAGCTTGGAAGTATGTTACTTTTTGAACCATAGCTCCCAAATACATAGACCATTTCTTTCATTCTATGTCCACTGGCCATGCTGGCTAGAGTATTCTGAGAGCCAAAGCCCAAAACACTGTTTTTTCCAAGCTCTGAGCTATACATACATGAGAACTATGTTAATTCCTAGAGCTTCCAAATCAAGCTGTTGGATAGTTTGTGTGTATCAAATTTCTACTGTGAGTATCTGTGTGTGGATTTTGATAATTTCCAAGAGCCAAGTGATCTCTAAATTTGGTATCAAACCGCCAGGCCAAATTAGCTATTGAGTTTTTCTATGTCCCCAGTTATTTTGGTCAGCTTTTTTGTTCCATAGAAGTCTTAGCTACAGTATATCTACTCTGTGAATGATTCTGTAGCCTAGATTGTCTGGGTAGATTTGTAGTATATGAGTTTTCGGTGGAGAGCTTTTTGTAGGATCTGGTCTTAATTTGGTTTCCAGACAATCTTCTCAGATTATGAATAGATGCTGTTACAAGTATTTAAGTTTTTTTAAAGTAAGATATACATTAACCAGTAATTTACCCTGGCGTAGTGTACTGGTTTGAATGATGAACCAGGGCACTGGGAAACCACCATTTGTTTCCTTGCTCAGTTATATAAACCCACTGGATGGCTTTTAAACGGGATTTCCCTATATCAAAACTAGCAAAGCTTTTCTTACAATGATAAAGGTTTCTGACTCTTAACAATAAAAAAGATTTCCTTTAGCCTCCTAAATAAATCTGTTGAAAGCTTACTAGAGAGGACCTGGGAGTAAGGTGTGTGCGAAATCTTGGTCTGAGCCAGATCAAGAGGCATGATCTTCCTTAATTCACCCAGATGTATGTCTCGGCCACTGTGTTGATTCTAGTTTCTGAATCTGAGGTTCTGGGAGGAAAAACTGAAAACTAGACATGTGTTTGTCCTTTGGTGTATGGAGCTTTATTCCTGCCCAGATGCAGTCCATTGTCAAGTTGAGCTTTGGAAAGGTATCTTTTTAGATTACAGCTGTCAAGAGTATCCTAAACTAGGGTAGGTAATGTTGGGGTCAGAGGGCTGTAGGAACCAAAACAGTGAAACTGTCTACCCACCTCATTTTGTCATAGGGACTTCCCCCCAAAAAAAGTTTATGACCTCAGAAGCAGCCCTGGAGACTGTATTCGGCTCATGGACTAGACTTTACCTTCCCTACCCTAGATTGCTGTCAGAAAGATTCTGGGAATCATTGTAATCATACCAAATTCTGGTATTTGGCCAGTGCTCCTTTCTGTCACTGATTTGCTGAAGCATGACCTCTATTTCTAGACTCACTCTTCTTTCTCTGAAATTGGGGTAAGAAAAAAATATAAGCATAAAAATTCATAGGAAAATTGTATCCGGAATAATATCAGCTTTATTGAGATGGAAAGTGGGGATTGACAGATAAATGTATTTTAGATTTCAGTGACATTTCTTGTAACGTTGAATAAAATAGTGTTGTGCAGTTGAACTCTCTGAATATTTTCCCATGTGTGAATTTGCATTGCAGTCACACTTTTACTCTGTCTCATTCATTTGCCTTTAGAGGAATGAATACCTCATATATTTTGGTGTTTGACTTAGCCAGTCCTTTTGTTCCTTAATTCAGGAGATGGGAAATCTTGTATAATATTCACATAGGCAACCTCTTTTTCTCTCTTTTTGTAGAGATAGCTTTTAATCTTATACTTGTTTTTCGGGTATATGAGAACATGTGCCCCTGACTTAGTCAGTTTAATTTATTCTTTGCTATGCCTGTTGAGCAGCCTCCTAAAATCCATAAGACTGATATATTTGAAGTTTTTTTTAAAAAAGATGAAAATTACTGTTCTTTATTTCCTACTGCTTAGATTTTCTGCACTTTTTTATCAAATGAACTTTGAAATACATTAAGGCTTAATCATTACCACTCTAAACTCCTCTCCTATTTTTTCCACTGGACAGTAATAAAATCCAAGAAATTGTTTTTAATGCACGCATTTATACTAAATTTAAAGAGACAAAAAAAAACAACCCCAAAACCATCCCACCCTGGTATCTTTTTTTTCCTGATTTTAAAAAAGAATTTAATTCAAATACTAGTGAGTCTAAATGTCCTCAAGTAATAGAAATAAATGTTGTTTAAAGACTATTATCACAGGAATTTTAGGAGTCGTTTGCACATGCTTTCTAATACTTCACAAGTTGGTGTTGCATGTAAGAGTCTACTGGGGGCTATTTTAGCTATTTTATGAAAATAAAATCATCCTTGTGAGATATTATATTCCAGTTAAATTTTTAAAAATATTTTCAACTACATCAGATGCATGATGAAGCATTACTCTGAATCCTTTAGCATTCCATATGTTTAACTGTCAGTCCCATCAGCCTTAGTTAATTGTGAAGGATAATGGGACTAGTAGTTTATCAGCTTCTGGAAGACTACAGGTTCCCAATCACTGTTATATTATCCAGTTAAAGAAGAAGGAGATTGTATAACCCAGTGTAAGAATTAAATCTATAAGGATATTGAAGGTTTTGAGCTGCTATTTAACCTTTTCACAATATTTGTGAAGTACATGAAAAGTCAGGTGGCAATAGGCTATCTTGTGATATAAATTATCCTAGCAAAAGTTTGGAGAGTAACCCCCATACCAGCAGAGGAATATAAATATAAAATCACTTTTTATAAACTGTTAATGGTATGGGAGCATAACCCTGACACAGACTTTTTAGAAAAACTGCATACCTTTTATTAGTAACTGGAGTCAGTATAGATATGTAAACTGGAAACACTTGAATGTCTTACATATGAGGAGAAATGAGATCAATTTATTTATTAAGTCTTATAAAGAAAGATATGGAATTTTTATTTTATAGTATTAAAAAGGTTTTAAAATTAAGAAAATAAGGTTTGCCGTATTCAATTATGCCAACATGGTGTTTAATTTTGATTTAAATATTTCTACACTACTTTTATATGAGTTACTTCAAATCCAAAATGTGGGTTATCATCTTTTAATCCTATAGGAACTTAAATAGATGCATGAGAGTAATGTACATATCTAGGATGTGACACACAAGAGTCACATAATGTCCATCATGGAAAAGACTTTTCAGGAGAAATTCCGTAACCTGAGTGAAGTAGCCCATACTTTCCAGAACTGAATATTTAGACAGCTATAACAGTTAGTAAAGCATGCTACAAGTGATGTAAAATAATAACTGGACTGAACCACACAGGTAACATATGCATTTTAGTCTGGTATGTTGGCTTTATCTGCTGCACCAGAGCATCTTGCATGGCTCCAGCTGTAGCTGTATCTTATGCTCAGCTGGGCCCTGTTTGTTAGACAAAATAGAACATTTTGTTCTTCCCTGAGATGTACAGAGTTCATTCATTGCATTAACTGTTGAGAAATTGTTTTTCTAAGGCCAAACCTTTTAAGCTTCCTGGTCCATACAATAACTGTTGTCATCTGCCTCACGACCATTGAAACGCAATGAATTTGTTTTTACCCCATTCAGCAAATTGGGGATTTAAATCATTGTCATAAATGTGATCATAATTTTAGGTTATGATTGATATATTTCAAGGTCGTGGGATTACTACCTCTTCCTTCACCCATCACCCCCAGCCAGTTCATCATACCCATTTTCTGTTTTACCTTCCTAAAAAGCAATTGCTGAGAGGTCCTGAGAATTGCAGGGCAGCACAGCTAAGAAAGCAGTTAAAAGATTTTTGTCATTTGAAGATACATGGCTTCTTGCCAGGCTTCCTGGACAGTCACAGTGGTGTCTTTGTAGTTACTCCTCATGCTCTGTCATACAACTAAGCCTTTAGGCTGCTGGGAAGCTAACTGAGCTGCTTCCCTTGCTTCTGGGAGCCATTACCGACAAAAATGTGAAGTTTCACGTGGAGAAATAAAATATAGCATCCTGAAGAGCACAAAGGTGTTATCAATTTTGACCTCCTTGCGTTTAAAAAAAACAGATGTTTGTGTATGGATGTCTGTTTCCATATAAGCAGCTAGATTTTACTGTGCTCCGAAACAGCAGTGTTAGTGTGGCAGATGATTTTTGTTCTGCTTTGCAAATCCACCAATGCTTTGTCATTGCTGCTTGCTTACTCCGGGTTTTTTAAGATGATAAAGCGCTTCCAGATGCAAAGCCTAAAATAGAGTCTCTCGTTTACCTCCTGCGTAAGAAACCAAGTAAAATTGTGCTTATTTCATATGGTCTCGATTTGAAAGGCTTCTTTATTTTTGTTTCAAATGCATTATGGTTTAGCACAACTCAGGCTTATAAGACCAGTTCTGTGTGTAGTATATGGCACAAAAAGAAGAACCTGCCAGCTCTCTCTTTGCAAAAAGTGTTTATTTCTGTATCCTTACTTTTTGCTTTCCTTGCAGTTTTAAACGGTAGTGTTTCATGTTCACCACATCAGCAGATAATCAAAGTCTTTAGATTATCATAATTTATTTTATGCTCCTTTCTTGCAAAAAAGGAGAAAGTTAAATGCTTTCATTTAAATAGATCTCGCCACTGTATGCAGAACACAATAGAAATGTAAATAGCCTTGCCGACTAATCCACATCTGCCTGTGTGTAATTACTGGATGCATGCTGGTTTAGCACAAAAAATTTGAAAAGCCAGCTTTTTAATTAAAACATAGGCACAGGGCAAAAACAGAATTACACCAGGTCTCTTAAAAAGAAAAAAAAAGGGAAGGGGAATCTCTGAGAAATGGCAACATCTTAGAGAACGTATCTGCAGCAACACAAAAATAAGCCCAAGTGTCTTGTTACCCTGCATTTCTTTGGGCTTCTTTTGTGCCAACCCACATGTGCAGAGGAACTGCTGGAGGTTACCTGCACTCTTTTCTCTCACAGTGGGCTGGAAGGGGACCATTGGGTTCCTTGCAGCTTTATAAAAGAAGCCAAAGGGAACTATTTTTGATGGGTTTTTCGGGCTATGTGGCCATGTTCTATAAGAGTTTATTCCTGACGTTTCACCAGCATCGTTCGCCAAAGGGAAATTTCACCATTTCACTAAAGGGAAATATCTATAACCATACAATTTACAAATGAATTTACAGTTGCAGCTGACACATAGAATCAGAGTTTGGAATTACTATTGTGATGTAATTTTGTAGTTACCTTTTTAGTTATGGGATGCAAACTCATTAAATAGTATAGGAGGGATACCATATTATTCATGTCCTGTTTCGTGATCTACCTTGTGTTCTGCTGTGGTTGTTGAAGTGTTGACAAAATGGGGTGGGAGGAGACTGTTTTGGCCAACAGCTTGATAGGCATACAGATTTTTTTAAAAAAGTAACTAATGTAATTATTTTTGCTAATCTTATGAAATGAAACAGCATGGAGGGTACTTCTAAAATTATAACGGTAACAATTACTAGTGACAAGGGACTTGATTACTTTTTCAAAGTAGCTTTCCAAGTTCTTCATACACAGATGGACCTTTTCTGAAGATATTTAAAGAAAACAAGGAAATATTAAAAGGCAGGAAAGAAGGCGGCTAGAAAAATGAAGCTATACATAATTCCAATCCAATCCCAGATGCATTACGTTCATTTGAATTACACAGGAATTCATAAAGATAATCACGGAAGATAATCATTACCAATGAAATGCATGTATGATCATGATTACCAGTGTCGACTTTTTTTAAAAAAAAAATGCTCCTTTAAAAAAGAAAATATCTTCTAAATAGCTATCTTTCTAGTTTCAGATTCTCCTCCTAACTTGAAGTTCTGGTGGTTAGAAAGTCTTTCTTTAAACATCAAAGTAATATTGATGGCACTATGCTCCTGAACCTTTTTCCAAGAGTGTTTTTGCCGCTTTCCAAATAGAAAGTATTTTTTTTCTTGTGGAAATCAATGTTACTGTTTTTTCAGAACAAAAACAAAGAAACAAAACTTCCTTTCATGCCCGGTCTTGCCATTAGGATGAATGAATTTTGGTATTATTATTATTATTATTATTATTATTATTATTATTATTTTAAGTGCTGTCTTCAACAGAGGGATGACATCCAGGAAAGAAAGTTTTGACCAGATTTTTTCTGTATCCTGTTCCGTGGCTAAGCTACCATTCTAAAATGGTAACTCACTCTCTGACCAAGAGGCTCTATAGACCACCCCTTAAGGGGCAGTAGGAGACCACCCCTTTCTTGGTCAGATTGGGGCCACGGCATACTCATGCTGCGGCCCCAATCTTGCCTTTGGAGGGTGGAAAAAGGAGCCACAAAAAGCAGCTCCTTTTCCCGCCCTCCAAAGGGTGCCATAGCTGCAGCGGTGCAGCTGTATGGTGCCTTTTGGCGCTGCATCATCTAAATGCAGCATTGGAGGTGTGTCATGGTGCCGCACAGCACGTGGCATCATGGTGCCCTGGGGGCGAAGTTAGGGCATGCATCATCGGGACACTGTGCCCTGACTCTGCCCACAGGCTGTGTTTTTGGACCAGTCTCTATAGGGCCTAAGTCTGCCTTTTCTTGAATTAGGGAAAGGACTGTTACTCGTGACAGCGACCCATCTAAACTAAAGTTTCATCTGAACTTGAAAAGATCCAACCAAGGTGCTGAAAATATAGCTTCAGCTGCTAGAATAGCTCCAATAAATATAATGCAGACTGGTTTCAGCAGTTTCCCAAAATGATATATTTATTAGGAACTAAACCCAGCTCCTCAGCAGCCAAAGCAACACATGCCAGAACTCTATGGCAACTCCTGTTTTATTTCAGTGCCCTGATTGCTGCTCCCACTTGGAAGGCACTGAACCTGGTAGAGGACATGATTTACATGTAGAAGGCCCCATGTTTAATCCTCAGTGTCTCCAAGTAAAAGGAGAAGAATTAACGCCTGAAATTCTAGAGTGCTGCTGTCAAATGGTGTCCACAGTACCTGGCTGAATTGGCTAAAGAAGGACTCAGGAGCTTGTTGCTCTGCCTCTGGTGCCTGACTTAATTTGGCTCAAATTTGAAGTTAGGCTGATTTTATTGCATTGACTTTTCTCTCAAAATGGCTTCCCATTGCCTCCAGTGCTGAATTCGGACCCCATAAGTCGATTCAGTGACCATTTTTTCCAAATCGACCAATTTGGAGAAAATGGCTGGCAAAGTGAATTACAGGGCCTGGATTCATCACTGGAGGCAACGGGAAGCCATTTTGAGAGAAAAGTCCATGCAATAAAATCAGACTAACTTCCTAATTTGAGCCAAATTTGGAAGAAGTAAGTCATGCACCGGAGACAGTGCAATAAGCTCCTTATGTAAGGCACCTTCCCTTACTCTTAATCACTGCGGTTGCTTTCTACCCTTGGATCCAGACTAAACTTGTTACCTAGGCCAGCTTCTCTTTACCAAAGTTTGCTTCTTTAGTCTATGTAGTGAAGAATGAAGCCTTGCAGAATTCTGCTGTACTCCCTGTATCTGTTTTTTGTTTATTTGTCATTTTTAATAGTTTATGGGGGGGGGGGTTGAACTGTTTTTAATTTTATGGGTAGTTTAGTGTTATTTCTAACTTTGCTGTTTGGAATATTTTTAAGCTATATGTCTATAATAATAGAACAGTAGCAGTAGGGGTGATGATATTCCTCAAAGGAATGTTTTTCTTGGTAGGTCAGAACTGACAAAGATGTTCATACTGAGCTCACCTTAATCCACCAGGAGCTATAGATAATTCTATTTTATCTAGTACAAAGAAAGGTTTCCAAGATTCAACCTGCTGCAGAAAAATTGTCAGGAAGCAGAAAAGTAATACACAGTAGGAGTGGCAGGACATGGGAAAATTTCTAAGGAAACACACAATTTGTTCTTACTACTTCTAGATCCTGAATGACTTTTATATCCTGAACTATTCTAGTTTTCACACTCTCTACCCTGTCTTTCAGTCATATACTGCATCTTTGTCTTTAGTTTCAGGATAGAATAGATGTCATTTTAATAAAAGAGGTCCCATAACCACAAGACTTTCAGCAGAGGATATGTCATTTGTTCAGGGAGGGTCTATCTTGGGAGGGCCAAAAGCCCACCTATAGAATATCAGCAGCAGGTTTCCAAAATAATATATTCATTGAGAAACAAACCCAGTTCCTTAGCCACCCAAACAGCACTTGCCAAAACTCTGTTGTAACTCTTGTTTTATTGCAGCGCTTGGTTGCTGCTCAAGATCAGAGTCATAATACCAGCTATCAAGCATGTCACCATTTCAGTGAAAAATGATATCTCTAACTCAGCACAACATTTGATGGATGTTGAGAGGGACTTGTTATCTCTGGTTTCACTGCAGCAACTCAGGAAGAGATTTGAACTTCTATAGAGAAGCGAGAGCCCTCACAATAGAAGAAGTTGAGGATGGCCAAATCATTCTTAATAGGAAAGGCCTGAATTTCATTCATGACCACAAGCAAAGCTTGATGACAAGATATTTCTGTGAGTAGAAAAGCTGCAAATAGTTTTATAGGTTTCTCAGAAGTCCTTTCTTTTCCACTGGGCCTGTTTAATTCTACAGATGTCTGCAAAAATATCATTTATTACGGTACATCAGTGTTAAAGTTAATAGCACTCTGGTGAAGTCTGACGGGTTAAATGCACAGCTCTCTTCCAATCAATATTCGCTGCTTTATAGACATGAGAGATTACGGTTGGTACATTTTGCCAATTGATTCAGTCTTCACCTGTAAAAGAATAGAGTGAATCCTTTTTCTTGACAGGTTCTTTAAACAGGCCAACAGAAACGTGTGGGAACTGGTCCATCTTGATAGTAAACATAGTAAGAATGCTTGAAGAATTTGGTCATTTTTAATTTTGAAACAAACAGAGCTTATCTACATCTTCTGAACTAATGGACTGAGTGTAGCAGTTCTTAAGAAATTTTTTTGGGGGGGGGTGAATTATTGCTGAAAAAATACAACTTTACAAAATTCAGCAGAAAATAAAGTTTATGAATGGACAGCATTCCTTGGCAAAACATGAAATACATGCATATACATATACATTTGTTTTTCTGTTGTTCCACAGTACTGATACGAGAATCCATTGGATCAAGTTTCTCTCTGTTTCTATTAATAAAAGACATAAATGGAAACAATTCCATAATAATATTAGTGTTCACTTCTTAAATTACAAATCTGTTGCATCAGTTTTTCCATGAGAGTGGGAAACAGTCCAAAGATAAATTGTGTAGACCTTTCTGTTTCTACTAGACCAGGAGTGAACAACTCTGGAAGACCAGGGGACCCTATTTATCCTCCCAGGAGACCTTGGAGGACTGTATCCCACATTACATTTACTCCTGTAAAAAACAAAATGCTTCAAGTGCTCTCTAGGGGACATTCTCAACATGTTTGGGGATTTTCCTGGGCATCTAGAGGGCATTTTGTCTGCTGTCCCAGTTTATTCAATATAATGAATATTATACATTATATTGAATTAATTGGGACACAGTAATGAGGAATTATATGGAAGGAGGAATCATTCTTCTAAGTTCCTCTATGTGGCAAATTCAGCCACACTTACCTACCACCTGCATTCTGAACTGATATATTCTACCACTTCACTCTTTCAGAATGTATAGAGTAATTCTTATAAAATATCTGTGCACATGTGAACTTTCTCACCTCCATCCAGCATCTGGTGAGCATTCTTGAAGATCTTACACATAGGCAGATAGACAGGTAGGTAAGTAGGTAGACATGTTTCATTTATATTGGGATTTTTTCCTGAATGCTGAGGTTTCATGGATTTTTTTTAAAAAAATAAAATTATTCTAAATGGCATAGAATATCTGTTTAGGGAAGGAAGACATGATATACATTTAAGGAACAAACACAAAGTCCATTCTAAGAGACTCTGGAACCTACACGGCCCTATGCATTTTTATCCAAGCTAGTTAACCCAGACGTTACGACCAGTGTGCAGCACGGTGTTGCACACCTCATGAGAACTGCTCAGCTACACTTTGGTCTTTCTCACTGTTACTTAGCAGCTATTGTCTGAAAGATCCTTTGGTTAGAGGAATGATAATAGAAGAACAATGATGTGAACAATGACATGTCATGGCAATGGCTGTAATGTTCCCACAGGGAACATTTCACAATTTTGTATAACTGACTGAAAGGACTTCCCGATAACAAAAGTATTTTCATGTAATACGGTAAACTCTTAGTAGTGGTCAGAGAAAGTGCCATTTGTGCTTCATCAGAAGCAAGAACACATGACCATTCCTGATATAATGTGCCGTATTTCATGTGTGATGTAATTTAATATACGTATGGGATTTCTGGAGAGCTAGCATAGTATGGCCAGCATGGTGATTTGAGCACTGAACTATAACTCTGGAGACCAAGATCTGAATCCCTGATCAGCCATGGAAACCCACTGAGTGACCTCAGGCAAGTCACATTCCCTCAGCCTCAGAGGAAGACAAAGGCAAAAAACCCTCTGAGCAAATCTTGCCAAAAAGAACTCCATGATAAGTTTCCCATAAGTTAGAAACAGCTTGAAAACAGATTAATTGAGAGCCTAGCAATGTGGTGTCTTGATAGCATAATTACAAAGTAAATGAAAGACATATAACACTAAAAATAAAAAGCATACATATACTTTGTGGTTCGGATCAAAATTACGTTAATAAGGGATTTATGTCCCGTTGATACTAAGGGTACAGGTTAGTCATACTTAAACTCAACTTTCATCAGTTTCATGGAAACTAAATTTAATTAACTTTGGTCTGGATCAATGCCTACCTCCTTTTTACCCATATTATATTCTGATGTGTGAATTATACTTTGTTCTGGTGTTCTCCTTTTTCCCCCCAGGGTATTTTACTTATAAACTACTATTAACTTCAGTACTGACCCTATGCAGGCATTAGGCGTCGTCTACAAAACAGATGAGCAGTTTCAGGAGTTTGACAAGCTGCACCACCAATTCTAGAGCTCTAGAAAGTTGAAGCTATACTGTCACAGCCACCATTTTGATGATCCTTTTGATTGCTCTTCCTTCAGCTTTAAGGGAGTTTCATCTAATTTGAGGAGAGGAGCACCCCACCAAAAAAAGATATAATCGCTCTATGATTTCTGTGGGTTTTTTTTTTTTTTTTCTTTTTTTTTTTTTTTTTTTTTTTTTTTTTTTTTTTTTTTTTTTTTTTTGGGCGATGTGCCCTGGTCTAGAAGAGTTTTATTCCTGACGTTTCACCTGCATCTGTGGCTGGCACCTTCATCTCTGAAGATGCAGGTGAAGATGTCAGGAATAAACACTTCTAGAACAGGGCCACATAGCCCCCCCCCAAAAAAAAAGAACACAAAAAACTATGGATGCTGGCCATGAAAACCTTTGACTTCACATATAATATCTCTGCTACGGGATTAATTTTCCAACTGTGTTTTAGACAGAAATGGTGGTACTTGGGCCGGGGGGGGGGGGGGGTCAGTGGGAATCCAAGGGCTACATTGGATATCTGAAAGGGGTGCATGCAAACTGCACAGTTCCCATCTTGTTCTACAGTATGCATGGGTAACTGCAGCAGGTCTGGGAGCCAAACTTTTATCCCTGGTAATCCTGGTTAGGAGTATTGCCAGAAACAGTGACCAAACCCCTAGAAATGGCCATATGTTCATTTCTGCTTTAGAAAAAATGATTTTTTTTTTTAAATGATAAGAAGTGCAGAGGGAGATGCAATCAATTTATTTTTAATTTAAAATGTGAATGGCCACTCATGGTTAGAAAATGGATAGTTTCGGTAATAAAATAGTAAGAATTTGGAAAGGGTCAAGGAGCCACAAACCAGTTTTGTGAAACTGTCCTTAGCTGACCTGTGCACTATGGAGTTGCGTGTTTGAAGTAGTTTATTGTTGTTCTTGTTGTTTTTAATAAAACCTAAAATATACCCCATGCCTACAAAACTGCAGTTCCCAGAATTCCCTAGCAGAGCCAGGGCAGTAAAAGCAGTGTTTTTGGCCTCAGTTACAAATACATTAATAGTCTACCCCAGACAGCATCTTCCTAATGTTATGCACATTTAGAGTCCATGCTCTACAATATTCTTTCAAAGTGTGATGAACGGAACTATACAATGTTTTCCAAGTTTGGTTATATCATACATTTGTAAATTGATATCTGCATTGTATTGTCCATTTCTTTTTTGCTGATATCCAACACGAACACGTTTTTTCACAGTAGTCCCAGACCAGGTTGACATTTTCACCAAGCTACTCCATGAACCATAGATCTCTTTCTCAGACAGTAACCACTAACTTAGGTCTCAATGCATATTACTCTATGCTTGCTTACATTGCACTCCATTAACTATTTTAATGCCCATTCATCTAGTTTAGAGAGATCATTTTGGAGTCCTTTGCCATGTTCAATCTGTTTCTTTAAAAAACAAAACTTAAATCATTTGGTGCTGTCATCAAGTAACCCTTCGCAGCTAATCACTACTTCCCAACCATTTTTCAACAGTAGAGTAAGTTCAAGTCCCAATGCAATTTTCTCAGTGCGCAGTTTTATATCCCTCCATTGTGAAAACTAACCATTGGTTCCTTCCCTCTGTTCTTTAGCCAGTTACCAATGTATAAGAGGACTCATGTACAGTAGTTATTGTCTCTTATCGCATGGCTGATAGGTTTGCTTAGGACTCTTTGGTGAGAAATTTTTCCAAAACTGTTTGTGAAGTTTAAAAAAGCAATACCTATCAAACCACCTTGTCCACATGTTTATTGACAATTTTAAGGCACTGTCAAATGTTAGTGAATTGGTTTCCAGAAGTCATGCTGATTTTTTTTTGGGGGGGGGGGACTTGTCCTTATGTGTTTAATATTTTTAATCTTTAACGATGCCTTCCAACAACTTACGTAGAACAGACATTCAGCTTATTGTTCTTTAATATCTCAGATCCTAGTCAGACTGGCATTAAATTGGCTAGTCCTATCCTGGTAAACAGGGACATCTTACATATTTTTGTTAGAAAACCAGCAACATGATATGGCTTCTTTGGGACCTCTTGAATAGGACATCTTAATTTTGTTTGTTTGCTTGTTTGTTTCTCTCTCTCTCTCTCTCTCTCTCTCTGATTAATTTTCTAGACCCATTTCAAACCGGCTTCCGGGCCGGCTATGGAGTTGAGACTGCCATGGTCGCCCTGGACGATGATCTCCGTCTGGGCATGGACAGGAGTAGTGTGTCCCTGTTAGTGCTTTTGGACATCTCGGCGGCCTTCGATACCATTGACCATGGTATCCTTCTGGAACACCTGAGAGAGTTGGGTATCGGGGGCACTGCTCTGCAGTGGTTCCGTTCCTACCTCTCAGGTAGATTCCAGTTGGTGCAGCTGGGGGACTGTCGCTCTGATAGGAGGGCCCTTACATCTGGGGTCCCTCAGGGAGTGATTTTATCCCCCATGCTATTTAATATTTACATGAAGCCGCTGGGAGAGATCATCCGGAGGCATGGGGTGCGGTGTTATCAGTACGCTGATGACACCCAAATAGTCTTCTCTGTGTCCCCGACTGATGCAGTGACCAGAGACGGCATCTCTCCTCTTAATGCCTGCCTGGAGTCGGTAATGGGCTGGATGAGGGGAAACAGACTCAGCTTGAATCCAGAGAAAATGGAAGTACTCGTGATAGGTTCCCCGTGCCCAGGGATGGATATTTGTCCACCTGTCCTGAATGGGGTCGCGCTCCCCGTGAGGGACTCTGTTCGCAGTCTGGGGGTGCTCCTTGACTCATCGCTCCGCCTTACATCCCAGGTGGATGTGATAGTCAGGAGCAGTTGTTATCAGCTTCGGCTGATATGCCAGCTGCGACCCTACCTGGGCCGGGGGGACCTTGAAACTGTGGTACATGCCCTGGTAACCTCTCGGTTGGATTTCTGTAACGCGCTCTACATGGGGCAACCCTTGTACCAAACTTGGAAGCTACAATTGGTACAGAATATGGCAGCAAGGCTGGTCACTGGATGCTCCAGGGCCTGCCATATAACACCTGTTCTACAAGATCTTCACTGGCTGCCTATCTGCTTCCAGGCACAATACAAGGTGTTGGTTATCACCTATAAAGCCCTAAATGGCTTGGGCCCAGGGTACTTGGAGGACCGCCTCTCCCCATATAGTCCGCCCCGCGCTCTCAGATCGGGCAGTAAACACCTGCTAAGAGTTCCTAAATTTAGGTTTGTCTCCTCTTCTCAAAGGGCTTTTTCCATTGCAGCCCCTCAAATCTGGAACTCTCTCCCGGATGAGCTCCGCTCTGCAACCTCCCTAGATCATTTTAGGAAGAATCTAAAAACTTTTCTCTTCTGGCAAGCCTTCCCGTATGTGTCCTGATGTTATCTCTCTCTCCTCTCTGCATTGTGTCAACCTTTTGTTATGTATTCTGATTTAATTTGGCTTTTATGGATTCGTTGCAATATTTGAAATTTTATACTGTGTTTAAGGATTGGGGTGGGTTTGTATGGGTAGGTTATTGGGGGGCTATTGACTGTAACTTTGTATCTTTTGATAATATTGTACACCGCTATGATCTGCCAGGAATAGTGGTTTATAAATCGATCATTCATTCATTCATTAATAATTTCTTATAGAACTCTTAAATGAATATCCTGTGGTTTGTTTTTAAATTGTCAATTTGCATTAACTCCTTACATTCCCTAGAAGTATCAATTTAGTCACAAGTTTATGCCCTACAGTTCCTGTGATGTAAACATTTTCGGGATCCCAGTGTATTTTAAAAATTCTAAATTGTTGGTCTTGATATTCAGGAACTTACTGTATATTCAGTTTCTATAGAGTAGTATATATTCTAGTCTGTATTATTGTGATTTTGAGGAACCCCTGATAATTCTGCAGAAGTTTGGCCTTCTTTTTCTCTCCGTTTCTTTTTCTTTTACACATATTTCATTTTACTTACTTTTTATTTCTCTCTCACTTTCATTCTCTTTCTTTCTCTGAAGTCAAAATGACTGTGCTAAGAGTTCCTTGGCCCTTTTCAAATTATCTGGAAATCTGATAGCACTGCAGTCTCAGATCTCAGTTGGTTCACTAACACATCTCACACTATTATCTTGGGCAGCACCATTTAGGATTAAGTCTGGAATATTCACCTTCCCTCAGTTGGTTCCATTTGCAGCCACAGTAGTTAAGATACATTTTTCATGACTGGATCACACATTTGTCCAGTAAATATGACAGTAATTGAAGTTCCCCATTACCACAACCCTCTGTTACTTTGGATGCCTCTCTGATTCTTTTCTCTATCTCAAGGCCATTCTGAGCATTTTGTTGAAGGGGATGATTGCATGTCTAAATTACTATAGAGGTCTAGTGCTGTCACCTTAGTGGTTTTGTGGAGAAGTCAGCCTCTCTGAAGGCTTCTCATTCACTTGACCTAATACCTCCTTTGATGTATGGAGTGCCACTTCCCTCCAGATGTTTTTTCTCTTTATTTGTATAGAGGATTTATCCAGAAATGCCCTTATCCCATTGATCTTGGACTATTTCTCCATTTTACCAAGTTCCCACTGTTTCTATTGTATCTTCTGTGTCTACTGAGAGAAAGGTCCCAAGGCCTCTTCAATTACAAATAAAAAAAACCCGGCCACCAATCTGAATTTACCACCCCTTTGAACTCGCTATGCCTGTTTGCTTAATTTGTTATTTTAATGTATGATTTTAAATTATAATTGTTTAATTGATGTTTTAGGGGAGGGTGGGATGTTGGAAGATGGGATTATATGGAATTTTAACTTGTAAGCCACCTCGCTTGTCACTGACAGAGAGGCAGGATATAAATAAAGTTTTTATTATTATTATTGTATTTATTTACAACTCACCCCATTTTGATCACATTCATGTTCCCTTACTTAGCCAGCTACTCCCCCCCATTCAGTTTACAAGCTGCTGTGCCATCATTTTTTAACAATCTAATTCTCTTCCTGATTCATAATTCCAGAAGTGGAGTCCATCCCCTTTGTCCCAAAATGCTTCCCAGTGCTTAATAAATGCAAACACCACCACCCCCACCCCCCATTCTAGATTAGTTTCTAAAGGGCCAGTCTAGCTTTGCCTGTCTAATCAACCTTGCACATGGAATGGTTAGCACATCAGAGAAAGCAAACTTAGTAGCCCTAAATTTGACCTCAAACTAACCCATTTCCCATGTCACTGGTTTTGATGTGCACTATAGCCACTGATTCTACCATAACACTGTCTGCAGCACTATCAAGATGTTATACCCACAGTTTTTCATCAGATAGGCATTTCCTTCACATCTCATTGGACCCACATTTTCCCCCACAGAATATAAACCTGAACAACAGTTACTTTCTGTATAACAGTCAGTCATATATAATTTTACACTTATTTACAAATCCATCCCCCTTCCCCATTACATTCAATATAGTACAACTCATGTTGGGTTCATCCTTATGAGCTGTGCCATTTTGTTTCTTCTAATGTCGTACTGTATTTATAATACATTCCACCTCTTTGCAATACATTTTACTCCTTTTATACATATTATAACTGGGTGGCATTTCTGTATTTATACTTCTTGGTCCTTCACCTCATATCAGTCTAATTTTTTTACCAGTTTAGCATTAAGCAGCCATATGTCATTGTTCTCTAATGCTTTCATATATATATGATATCTTAAATTTCAGCTTTAATACTCAATCATTTCTCTTCTTTGAATCTTTTAGTTAATTATTTCTTGTGTACAATAGTTATTGTATCACCCAGTTTCTCTGCCCAAAATTTTAGCATACAATCCCGGTCTTTTTTCATGCTTTCTCAGTTACTTTTCTTTTATTAATTTATCTCCATCATCTCAAAGCATTTTAAAAAGCTAACCACCAGTTGTTGGGATCTTATTATCCTTCCCTTTTGGGGTGAATACCATTCTTGTTGCAGATATGAGATATAAAATAGAATTGGCCCTTCATATCCATGGAGGAACCCCACAGATGCCAAAAAACACAGGACCTCGTGTCTCATTGGTTTTAATGGCAGTACACACATGCTGCCATCGGGGTGAATGAAGCCCGGCCATCCACAGATGCTCAGATCCATGGATGGCAAACCCATAGTTGTGGTGGGCTGACTGTAATGTGGCATGTTTCCTTTCCTTTTCTCTGACTAACGTACTCAGCAAAAAAAAAAAAATCAGATTCCATCTTAATTTTAATTTGGAATATCATCTGCATTGTTGTGTACTTCCACCCTAAAAATTTTAGTATGTGGACATATCCACCACATATGATAGAAAGTCCCTTTAGTTTTGCCACACTTCCAGTATTTTTCATCACCATTTTTGTGCATTTTGGCTAACTTGGCTGGTGTTAAATATAATCTGTGGAACATCTTATAGTAATTCTTTTTTCTGTCCATATTTAATAGAAACTTTAATTTTTATCCCACCACTTTTCCCATTTATAAAGATGTATTACATTTTCAATGTTTAAGACCCATCTTACAGTGCTTCACTGCTTCTTGCTCGATTTCTGTTTTTAATGTCTTTGACGGACCTATACCTTTAGAACAAAGACAATTGCCTATCTCTCTACTGACTGAATGAGGTCATTTCTGATGGCAACAAGCTCATTGCACTGAATTCACATATGTGATTTCTATGCATCAGTTAATATTACATGTGAGAATACACTATATTAGATAACAACCACATTCCTTTTAACAAATTCCCTGCATGGGGGGGGGAGTAATGTATTTTCAGTTGAGCACCCTCAGAATGGATGTTTATTTTGTATGTGCAATTCAGTAATTTTTACCTTAAGAGATGGGGCTGAAAAATTTTGTCACCTTCTCACACTCAGTAAATCATGTCAGAGGTTGAGCAGGTGAAAGATTCCTTGATGCCACAGCTGACATTCTAAGGTCCTTTATGGAATTGTCATAATCAAGTCATTGACAAGTGGTGCATTGACACAGGAACTGATGTTCGTGGTTCTAGTCTGTGGCTTCTTACTACTGAGGAGCCATTATAGATTGGGGATGTCTGTTAGCAATGTCAGGCCTATCACCAAAGCCACTGAGAAGCAGAGTGCCATTATCCACAATGGACTGAAAACCATGGATGGTACATTGGAAGAGTTTTAGTTGAGGGGGGGAGGGGTTACACAATAAACAGTGTTCTGTCACTTTCTTGTCAAGGCTGTAAAGATTATTTCTAAGTGCACATCTGACTTTGTTGACAAGGTTTTTCACTTCACCAGGTGGGCATTGTGGTCTCAAAAATGCTTATTGATGATCCTTTTTGAAGCAGGAACAAATGCAGTTGATTCACGGGGCTTAACTTTGGACAGTGGATCTTACAATGTGTTCTAGGGTGGAACAGAAATAGAATCTATATATGTACAGTGGCCAGTGCATGCAATCACTGGGCATAATGGTGGATATTGGCAGAAGGTGAATATTAAATTTCTTTTTAGGATACATAGGAGTAAAAGCTTGTTCTGCATGACAGTGGCCGATACAATGACTCCTGTTTCACACAGGTGTTTGGAAGAAAAAAGATCCCACTTTAAATATCAGTTTCTGTAAGGAATTAGAAAATAATTAGGATTTTGCTTTTCTTTGTGGCTTTGGGGGGGAAACCAAAAACGGCAGTTCTGTGAACAAAAGATAGAATGTTTTCTGTCCCCAAGTGGTTTTTCTTTGTCATGTCTATTTAATTAGCAAATATTTCTAGACTTGAAGCAAAGCCATCTATTTAACCACTAGAATACTTTTTGTAGGCAGACTACAGACTACAGCCTCAGTTTTTTTAAGTCACAGGTCAGTTGCCGCCAGAGTGGTGATCCCTCCTGGAGATCCCAAATGAATTCACTTTTTACATTTAAGAGTAGTTGAAGTTATCTCATGTCACTATTTTTTTCTCTTTCTAGGTGATGTCATTGTCTATATTAATGAAGTTTGTGTCCTTGGGCATACTCACGCAGATGTAGTCAAACTCTTCCAGTCTGTTCCCATTGGTCAAAGTGTCAACCTGGTGCTATGTCGTGGATACCCTCTGCCCTTTGATCCTGAAGATCCTGCCAACAGCATGGTGCCACCACTTGCAGTCACGGAGAGGCCTCCAGTAGTAGTAAATGGAAGACATAACTATGAAACTTATTTGGAATATATTTCTAGAACTTCTCAGTCTGTTCCAGATGTAACAGATCGGCCACCACACTCCTTGCACTCCATTCCAGCAGATAGTCAGCTTGATAGCACATTCCCACCACCTGTTCATGATGATAATGTTTCAATGGCTTCTTCAGGGGCCACGCAAGCTGAACTCATGACCTTAACCATTGTGAAAGGGACCCAGGGCTTTGGCTTCACTATAGCAGACAGTCCCACAGGACAGAGAGTGAAGCAAATTCTAGACATTCAGGGGTGCCCTGGTTTATGTGAAGGTGACCTCATTGTTGAGATCAACCAGCAGAATGTACAGAACCTGAGCCATGCAGAAGTAGTGGATATACTTAAAGAATGTCCAGTTGGAAGTGAGACCTCTTTGATTATCCATAGAGGAGGTAAGTCTAGAAAGTCTGCACAATTACAATAATATGTGTGAAAGGATTTCAAATATGTTTGCTGTTTCATTGTGCACAAAGTGGAAGAAACTTCTCTTCCTAAGTCTGTAAAAAATGTAAACTTAACGAGGCATGTAGGCATAATATAAAATTATAGTGTCAGTTCCCCTTCTCTTTTATTTTGAGACATTAAAAATACATGAGTATTTTTGTCTCCGTAAGTGAAAATGTAGTTGTTTCTGTCTGTCTGGGCTTCCATATTTTTTATTTTATTTTTATTTTTATTTTGCATGACATCTGTACATAGAATGTTACAAGATGTATAGCATAGCAGTATTTAACTCTCATATGTGAATTGATTCAAGGAGATCATATGATAATGCTGGCAAAGTTTATATGGTTCATCCAGAAGCAGGCTGTTTGATTTATTACATCCTCTTCCATATCATTTTGTAGGTATTAGACACAGCAGTTAGTTATGAGAGCTTTCTCTGATTTGGAAAATTTAATATCTTATTCAGTCCAAATTAAGTGATTCAATTACAGATTTGATCATTATCCCTGTGACATAAATATGTGATTACTCATATCTACAAGAATTTTGTGAACAATTACTACACATTAGATTTAATTAGAAGCTACCCTATAGAATTAAAATTGATGGAGACATTTTCCCCCAAAAAGGGAAGATTTGATAATATACTCTGAAGGGGCCCTAAATTCATTACAATTGCTAAAGTGGGAATTTTCAAGCATTTTTATAAAGCAACAAATGGTAAAGTGGTTAAAAAAAGGAAATGTTAAATAAATGGTTTTAAAATGCACATACAAAAATTAGCATAGCATTTGAAGCAGGCATGGGAAGGGTGCACTCTGTGAAAAACCTATAAAAAAAACTTGCAGCCCAAACTGGGAGCCAGAAGTGACATGATATCAGTTTCAGGTCACCAAGGACTAGACTGTTCAATGACTGAGGCCAAGAATTGACTGTCATCTCTTACACTGTTGCCCACTGTTTTAAGTAATTTAAGATAATGTAATGGTGTTCCTGCATCCTCTGTGTGTAAGCGTTTGTGTGTGGGTACATAGGGAACAAATTGTCTCCTTTCCTTCCAAACCACTGAAGAGCTGCAGTGGAGGAGAAAAGGAGGGTTGGAAATTCCATCAATGTACATTGGAATTAGATCTTTGTAAATGTGAAAAGGGTTTGTATAAGTACTGACTCAGGTTACCAACTTAGAGAGGAGCTTTGGTGTGATCCCTTCTTCTTCCCATTTAATGCCATAGCTGGAATCTGAACTAACATGGGGGAAGGATTGTGAGAATTATCTGAGTAATGTTAACGTAATGCAGAGAGTTTGCATCTTGAAATGATAAATTTCATTGCTTGTGCAAGCATGGTTATGACAGACATAAATCTGTTGCATAATGAATTCTACCCTTTTGCAGACCTTGTCAAGGTGAAGTTTTTCCACTTTTTCTAAAGTTGTTTGGACACATAGAATCATACAACTGGAGGAGCTTCTAGTCCAGCCTCTACCTAAAAATCCAGTGTCATATTGCATACATTAAGAGCACAGAGCACTCACTATAACATTGGAGCAGAGCCTATAATCCATATGATCACTGTTTCTATTGCCCAAAACAGATGGGCAGGAAAGAGCTGCTTCCAGCCACTTCAGGGGCAGGGCATGCAAATGATGCATGTCCCTGGAGCAGCTGGAAGCTGCTTAGCCACCGCCTAAGGCAGCCTGAAGCCAGTCAAATTAGGAATGTAAAAAAGCGCTCCTTGATGGCAGCTCATTCAGGGATGTGGCAGCAGCTGGCTCCAGGACCACAGTCCCCAGTTACTGTGGTCCCACACCAATCTGGGGCCAACCAATGCTGGAGCAGCCAAAGGCCGCTCCAAGCTGCCGATCTGCTTTGGCCCTATGTGTCCTAGGTAGACAGGAACAAATATCAGAAATAATTTAGAGGAAGGAAAACAGTGTTCAATATTTCATTTTCTTTGTCTTAATTATATTTATTCTTATTATGAAACCTACAAATTCTATATAAATAAAATTTTGTTAACAGCGATTATGTTATACATATCTTCATTATAAGCAAACATATATAGTTGACTAACATTGTAAGTATTACTAGTTTACTAAGTGAAATCATTCTTAAAAACATATTCATTATCTGTAAATATAGGGGATGTGCTGGCTTTGTGGTTAAGATGCCAGTTCTGATGATCAGAAGGTCAGAAGGTTGGCAGTTCGAGGCCCAAATGCTGCATGTTGAGCTCCTGTCACTAGTCCCAGCTTCTGTCAGCTTAGCAGTTCACAAACATGCAAATGCAAGTAGATAAATAAGTACCACTTTGGTGGGAAGGTAACAGCATTCGGTGAAGTCATGCTGGCCACATGACTTCCAGAGCAGTCCTCGGACAATGCTGGCTCTTTGGCTTAGTAATGGAGATGAGCACCACTCCCTACAGTCAGTTACAACTAGACATTCATGTCAAGGGACTACTTTTACCTTTATAGTTGACGAACATTATAATTACTAAGTAAAATCGTTCTTAAAAATCTATTCATTATCTGTAAATATTTACATAAACATTATACATTTACATAGGCATTAAACCACTTATAATAGTTCCTTTTCAACAGAATAAAAATATGGTTTTAATTTTCTTAATAGTTTATATAGTTAAACATTGTCTTCTATCATATTTCAGAACTTCTTGTAAATGGACTTTTCTCAAAAAAATCTAAAATCCACATCACTAACCATAATAATGCATTAATTTTATCATGCATATCAATTTGTGTTTAAACCACAATGGAAGGACTATCTGGATGTTTCAATCTGTAACTAATTGACATTCTAGCAACAATCAATGAAATAATAGTCTTTTCCATATCTTCTTATACTACAAAAAGTCTACATTGTTATTAATCGGTTTCAAGAGAAATCATAAAACAGCATATATTTTCCAAAATCACGGTTCTGTGTAACTATATTCTGAAACATATCCATTATAAATTCACAAAACCTGTAGCCTCCAAGACACATTTTCAACAACCTAGATGACTGTGACTCAGGTAGACAACTTGTTCCACCTGACAAGACTGTGACTTGTCTTCACTGGCCAGAATATTCCAGGCTGCCTTCAGAATATTCTGGCCCTGGATTCCCAATCCCTGTTACCTCTTGCTTACAAGCAATGACTCTCTCCACAGTGGCTGCCTTTCTATGCAATCCCTGTTCACTGCCCAGCACTGCTGTTGAGGTCATTACAAGACACCCAGACATGTTATCAATGCTGGGCACCTCATTCTAACCTCAGAGCATGCACCATAGAGGGAGGCTGCTTGTCATTGCTGGGGGGAGAGATGAAAACCCGAAGCAATAGGTAAGGTCTTAAAAATCAAATTAAGGGGAGGAAATGCCAAATCAAGTGCAGACATCATGAACACAGTTTGTGCCCAATTTGGGATTTGGAGCTTGTATCATGTAAACAGGAGCCTGGGGTGAATTCAGAGTAAATAACACATATAGACAAGCCCTCAGACTGAAACTCTAGGGAATTTATCACAGGGGAAAGAAACACCCAAATCCTATGGATAAGTGGGGTTTAAACCTAAGAATGTTTTCAGATGACGTAGCACGACTTGGGCATTAATGCAACATCAACCCGTGCAGAAAGCTGAAAATCGCACTGTTTTTTAAGTTCAGGAAAATCCTGGTTAAAAAGAGGCATGATTTCATGGCTTTCTGCATGGGTTAATGTTGGGTTAATGTCAAAATAGCCCAGCATGTCTGAAAACAATCCCGCTCTTGCAGGATATTCCCGGATCCCAATAGTCCCCCCAATAAATCTTTATTCTGTTTGTTGTTGTGTGCCTTCAAGTCACCTCAGACTTATGACAGCCTGTAGGTGAACCTATAATGGGAATTTCCTGGCAAGGTTTCTTCAGAGGAGTTTGGTCATTGCCTTCCTCTGAGACTAAGAGAGTGTGACTTGCCTGAGGTCACCCAATGCATTTCCATGGCTGAAAAGGGGGATTTGAACCCTGGTATCTCAAAGTCCATGGGATTTGGGCGCTTTGCCTCCCATGTAATAAATTCCCATATCCTCTTATTTGTTACCCAGTCAGTCCCATTAAGTATCATAATCACTTGCATCTGAGCAGATATGCATAGGATGCACTGCTGAATTACAAATATATACACTCTTACCTAGAACGCAGTGGTATTTATTTGTAAGTACATGTTTTGATGATTGCACTGTAAATCTCAAAACTTAGAAGCAATCACATGCATATCTCCAAGAATCATGATATATTCCTACCACCTGCTTCTGTCTGCCCTGGTAAGATATCCACTGTGCATCTAGTTTAATAAGAATTTTGTAAATTTGTCCCAATGCTCCATTAAATCAATTCAGTCTACATTCATTCATTAAAGAAATTAGTTTGATTTAAATTTAACAACACACTACTGGACATCTGCTTCTTCAACGGCTTTATTATCCCCCCATCCACCCTGAACCTGTTCACTCCACCCAAAACCCATTAGGTCAGATTTACTAGTCCTCCAGAGGAAATTTTTGAAGGCACACAGGGGCCACATAAGAGACAGCGCATCCCTCACCCTGCCACCATTCCACGGTTTGAAAAACTGTTCCACAAGTAGTATGATGCCATAGGATCTAGCCATTTATGTCTAATATAGAAATAACAGAAAACATAAGTTGTTCAATAATCTCAGTCCCTTTTTGTTACACAAACATACTGTCCCATTCATTATCATGTGTTTTATCTTAGTATATTGGTTTCATCCCAATAACTATTTTTCCCCAATAAATCTTTATTCTGTTTGTTGTTGTGTGCCTTCAAGTCACCTCAGACTTATGACAGCCTGAAGGTGAACCTATAATGGGAATTTCATGGAAAGGTTTCTTCAGAAGAGTTTGGCCATGCCTTCCTCTGAGACTAAGAGAGTGTGACTTGCTTGAGGTCACCCAATGCATTTCCAGGTATTTGAACCCTGGTATCTCAAAGTCTTAGTGCATGCTCAAACCACTGCACAGATTCAGTCTTCTTTATCTATAATGCTTGGGACCAGAAGTATTTTGGATTTTGGGTTTTTTGGATTTTGGATTATTAGCATATTCATAATGAGAGATCTTGGAGATGGGCCCCAAGTCTAAACATGAAAATCATTTATGTTTCATATATTCCTTAAATTAAATAAAATAATTTTATACATAATATGTTTAGTAAGTTTGTACATGAAACAAATTTTTTTTTGTACACTGAACCATGAGAAAGCAAAGTGTCGCTATCTCAGGCACCCATGTGACTCCCAATTTTGGAGTACTTAGGATTTCAGAATTCTGGATAAGGGATATTCAACTTGTACCACAATGTCTGTTTTATTCAGTAGCTCTTAAAAAAAGGCAGCAAAGAATGAGATCAATTTGTCTTTTGAACCATCCCAAATTGAACATAATCTCCCACATTATATTATTTATTTTAATGTATCTTTCTTGCTATAGTACTATCTCATTTTTTAAAATTACTTGCTTACTTCTATTGGTTATGTCAGCATCTAGATGCAATTTACTATATTGTATATTGGTCATATATGTGATGCATGATATTTATAATTTCTGGATGCTTTTAGACAATTTGCTTGAGCTAATCTAGTTTGAATATATTGGATATATTATTCAATGTAATAATCATGTAATATCCAATTAGGACATCTTTTTCCTCTATATTACTCAGTCTAAATTATTTACCTAATGTGCAATTCATCCAGATTTGTCTACTCTGCCTTAAAAGTGATATCAGTCTGTAAGATTATGATTTAGACCAATGTTTCTACCTTTCAAGATGCAATAATATAAGGTTCTCTCTAAGGTTCTGGATATATATGCTTTTACATAAGCTCATTGCAGCAGATTTCACAATGTTCCCCATGTTAGGGATCGTTAGAAAATATGACATTCAACATCATTTTGCATTTATCCACATTTACGATGCAGCCATACTTGAAAAATAGGTATTGTTCTGACAATTGCACTTCAACAAAAGGTATTGCAAAGCTGGAAATGGTAGAGAAAAATGGCAACAAACATGAGTTAAGAAGGGGAGCAACTCTCTCAAAAGGGAAGCTTGCTATATTTGGGGCTAGGGTTGCCACACTGAAAATTAGAAGGGGCTCCTGAATATGTACTGGTTGTCTAGAAGTGGTTTCATTAGGTGTTGTTTGTCATGCAACAAGGTACAAATCAACACATGCTGAAATTCCCTCTTCTGCACAATCATTAAAAGTAAAGGAACCCTCCTCCAGTTTTCATTATAGAAACACTGTTTGGAGCTGTTTAATTTAGTGGGGAAAGACATGTAAAAGTACAGATGATGCATGATGTGAAAAAAACAAATAGAGAGCTCTCTCTCTCTCTCTCTCTCTCTCTCTCTCTCTGTCTCTCTCTCATATTAAAACGCAAAGTCATGTAGAAAAGCTAAATAGTTGGAGATTCAGCACATACAACCAAAAGTCTGTTTCAACATGTCAGGTAGTTAATTATGGAATTCAGTGCCACAAGGTGTAGGGAAAAACCACAGACTTGGGCAGTTTATTTTATTTTGGTTAATTTTTTCAATTTATAATGCATCTTTTTCTTCTCCCACCCTGTGTCACCCAAGGTGACTCACACATCAGTTAAAATAGAATACATTAATTAAAAATGAGTGGTTAATAATCAAATAAGATACTAATATTAAAGCATCAATATAGTCGGGCCTTGGTATCCACGGGATATCCGTTCTGGACACACACACACCACGGATACCAAAATCCACGGATGCTCAAGTTCTGCTGTCCTTTGTGGCGATGTATGCATGCATACAGCACCAGTATTAGGGACAATGGTACTTCAATGGCAGTGTGTGCATGTAGCTGCACCATTAGGGACAGTTTAGGTGAAACCCCATTGTCCATAATAGTGGCTTGGCTGCATGCATGCGTCACCACTGGGGACAACAGTTGCAGCCACGTGCATGTGATGCCATTGGGAACAACACAGGCTTGCCATCCACAGATACTCAAATCTACAGATGGCAAGTCTGTGGATACCGAAGGCCAACTGCACTTGAAAACAATATAAAATCATGGCAAGAACAGTTTAAAAAATTGCAGCACACACATGCCATTAAAAACTTTTCCAAAAGCAAGCTAATCGCCAAATGCTTATTCAAATAAAAAAGCTTTACCTGCTGGAAGAAGGACAGCGGGGAGGAGGCCACCCTGGTATCCCATGGCAGAGAGTTCTATTGCCTGGGAGCAGCCACCATAAAAGGCTGACTCCCATGTTCTCTCCAAACATTCTTTGAAGGTGGTGAGACTGAAAGAAGGAACTCAGAATTCAGACATGCTCATATGGGGAGACATAGACTCAAAACAGATGGACCAGAAGGAGCAGCTTCCAGCTGCTTTGGGAGTGTAGTGTGCAGACAACGCACAGCCCCAACACAGCCAGAAGCCACAGCTTGTTTGGGACTGCAACGGCATCCTGTTTTGGAAGTCCCAGCTGATTGGGGACCAGTCACAGCTGGTTCGTCCCAATGTCTTTCAGCTGCTCTGAATCTAAGGCATAAAGTCTTGAAAAGGGATAACATAGGGCTGAAACAGATGGCCCTGTTAAGCTGGCTTTGAGCCATCTTGGGAGCATGGCATTTAGATGTGCCATGCCCAAAAGCTGGACAAAAGCTGCACCACGATTACAAAAGCTGGCTCTACAGGCAAAGGTGCAGCTTTTTTCCATCCCAAATAGGAACAGAATTTTTCCTCTCCTATTTAAAGTGGAAGCTGGCAGGATTGGGGTTGTGCATCTGTTTGCTGTGGCCCCAATCCAGCCTAAAAAGGGAGGCTCCAAGCCCTTTTGACCATCTGTTACAGCCCATAGATATTGGAAGATAAGGCTATCAATGGTTTATCTACTGGCTTATTGACATCAATATCCATGAGGTCTAGGGAATACTGCACTGATGTCTGGCTTGTGAGCTTGCCATAGTAACTGTTTAGCTACTATAGGAACAGAATACTATACACGATAAGCCCTTATACTAATTCATTGCAGCTCTTCTTAGATGCTGAAAAGGGATTTATGGTGTCTCACTTTAACAAGGGCATTATTGTTTGCTTTTTCATTATTCTTATCAATTCAAAGTCACTGTTAAACTTACACATTTTACATGCTATAATAATATGAATCAGTCTTGTGAGAAATTCATATATCCGTGTATCATACTGATTTTCTGCTGTGTAAACATTTAGAGGTAAATACATAAAGGTGTGGAAATTGGAGGAAGAAACACCAATAATTTAAGATATACAGATGACACCATACTACTAGCAGAACATAGCATGGACTTGGAACAAATACTGAAGCAAGTCAAGGAAGAAAGTGCAAAGTCAGGTTTGCAGATGAACATTAAGAAAACAAAATAATAACCATGTGGAGAAACTAGAGCATGTCCAAAGGAAAGCGACTAAAATGGTGAAGGGTCTGGAAGCCATGCCCTACGAGGAATGACTTAGGGAGCTGGGGATGTTTAGCCTGGAGAAGAGAAGTTTAAGAGGTGATATGATAGTCCTGTTTAAATATTTGAAGGGATGTCATATTGAGGAGGGAGCAAGCTTGTTTTCTGCTGCTCCAGAGACTAGGACCCAGAACAATGGATGCAAGCTACAGCAAAAGAGATTCCATCTCAACATTAGGAGGAACTTCCTGATAGTAAGGGCTGTCCAACAGTGGAATACCCTTCCTCGGAGTGTAGTGGAATCTCCCTCCTTGGAGGTCTTTAAACAGAGGCTGGATGACCATCTGTCAGGGATGCTTTGATTTGGATTTCCTGCATGGCAGGGGGTTAGACTGGATGGCCCTTGCAGTCTCTTCCAACTCTATGGTTCTATGATTCTATGATCTACATAACTTTAAAGTATATGATAAAGACATTGAAATAGTTCAGGATTTCCCATAACTTACCACAGAAAGGAGACTACAGTCCAAAAAAATCAGATGACTTGGACTTAGAAGGGCAACTATGAAGGACCTAGACGTGTAGCGATATATAATACTAAAAATAGGCTTGTCTGTGCCATCATATTTCCCATTTCTTTGTATGGTTTTAAATCTAGACAGTGAAGAAAGCTGATAGGAAGAAAAAGAATTCATTTGAAATATGGTGCTCAAGAAGAGTTCTGTGGATACCATGATCCACTAAAAAGACCAATAAATGAGTCCTAGGGCAAATCAAGCATGAATTCCTAGAATCCAAGATGGTTAAACTGTCACTGTTGTACTTTGGCCATAAAAGAAGACATGACCACTAGAAAGGACAATAATGTATGGTAAGCTAGAAGGCAGTAGGAAAAGAAGAAGACCACATTCCAGATGGATAGACTAAGTCAAAGAAACCATGGCCCTGAATCTTCAAGACCTGAGATGATAGGGTGACTTGGAGGTCTCTTACTCATAGGCTTGTTATAAGGCCAAGTCAACCTGATGGCAGCTAACAGCAACAAAAACAAAATGGTGCTTACCCAATCACTGGAAACCTCTTATTCTTTTTCCATTTGTTGCCCTTTTCAGCTCACTTTCTTTCTTCATTATCTTTGCTAGATTTTTTTTCTCAGTCATAACATTTTTCAGTATCCCTTTGTGTCAAAAAAATTGGAAAAAATGGATTCTGTTTCCTTTCCATAATTTACTGTCCCAGGTTCCTTTGAAATGAACTAATAAGCGTTTGTGTACATTTTGGTTACAAATTCATTTCTGTTCCTGTTGTAATACTTGGGTCTTTTAAATTGGTATAATATTTTTGTGTGTTTTCTTCATGTCAAAAGATGTTTGTTTAATGAAAAAGCCTCTCATAACTGCTTTTGATACTCCTACATTGTTCAGATGACTGTCCCTCAGCTCATAACTGGGGAGATATTGAACTGAGAACATTCTTCCATTTTTTAAAAAGTTATATCTTGAATGGTATTTCCCTTATATTATTTAAGTTTCTAAATATTTTTCATTGGCTTTTTAATGAAGTGAAAGTTATATTATTATTTTTTAATATCCCAGCAAACTTTTTCATATATTCCCAGAATTCAGTCCTTTCACATTTAATTGAACAATATTTTAATCAATATATACAGATAAGCAGAATGTAAAACTAAATCTGTATCAGTTTATGTTTGAGTCAGTCGATGAAAGTACAGGATTCTTTAAAAAAATTAATCTTTCAGGGTTTCTTTTTCATTTTTCATAACCACTACTCACTCTTTGCTCATCCTAACACTTACACATAAATCCAATTGCTAGTTCCAGCTACAACAAAGCCATTGAATTTGTTATGGAAACCCCATTAACTCACTCGGACCACTCAATTTGGGGCTAGCAAATGGCCTTACTGTCTACATAGAATACACCAACAATAGCTAATATTTCTTTCTTGCTAATATTTGATCAAGCATCTTAAATGACTCTTTTCTTTGATAAATGAACACTTGGATATGCTGTTCTGAATCTTGAATTCCTTGATCTGCTTGCATTTTCTTTAAAGTACTAGGCTTTGAATAATATTAGCCTATAGAAAGCAAAAAAAAATGAATGAATAATGGTATACAAAGCAAAATCTTTTAAATATTTGAAATCATAAACATGTAGAAAGAACAAAAAGGTGTATGTTCTGTTAAAGTAAATTACTGTTTTCTAGATTTAATCTGTACATCTGTTAACATAAGACCCTGATAAATTTTCTATTCCATTAAAATGCCAGTTGCTAAAGACAGTCAGCGGCCTTTTGCAAAAGTTTCTATTCCTTAAATATTTACTCCACAGAAATATTTACATTACTAATTTTTGACATGTCAGAAAAAATGTGTGACCTCACAATAATATTCTGTAATTCTGCGTGTTTGCATGTGTGTGTGTTTGGAATGACAGTAGAAACTGAATGTGCAAGGGTTTTTTTTCCATTTTAATATCAGTCACATCTTATATTTTAAATCTAGTGAATAATGGTTATGTCACTGTGAAATGCTATTTAGCTTTGCATGCATATTGATTGCTGTAATTAAGGAAGGGATGTGATACATCTGGGTTGTCAACAGCTTTTGAAGGTTGACATAACAAAGTTCATCATAGTCTTGGCATTTCTGTGTAATTTAATCTGATGATATGGAAATATCTGCTGGTGATCTTAGTGATCTGGAAATCTTATATATATGATGTGAGCCATGCACAGGCAAGCAAAGAGGCAAGTGGAAATAACAGATTACCTTGGTAAATCTGCATTGATAAACAGCTTTTATTTTTCAGATCTAAATATTAAGACCATGATTAGTTAAGAGGAAAGTGGATAATAAAATATGATAGTAATCTGCATGTATAATGTCTGCATATGCATCCACTTTACTTTAACAAAATAAGTATTTATTTATTTCATGGATTAGTAATCTGATTTCCAGGATCAGGACAGATTACAACAGAACTGCTTTTCCAATTGTTGCTTCTTGGTCACAATTCCATTTTCTTATAGCTAAGTTTACTACAGGTTGAGTCCCCTTTATCCAAAATGCTTGGAGCCAAAAGTGTTCTGGATTTTGGTTTTGGTTTTCTGGATTTTGGAATATATGCATATACATAATGAGATTAGAGATGGGATCCAAGTCTAAACAAGACGTTCATGTATACACCTTATGCACGTAGCATAAAGGTAATTTTACTCATGATGTTTTTAATAATTTTGTGCATAAAACAACATTTATATATGCTGAACAGTCAGAGAGTGAATGTGTTCCTAAGCCACCCAGGTTGGATTTTGGAATATTTTGGCTTTGGGAATTCTGGATAAGAGAGATTCAACCTGTAATTCCAGGAAATCCAGATTTGATTTTTGGATTGATTGATAATAAGCAATCAGAGCTTTAAAACAACAGTATTCAATCAATTTATCCTACAATGATAAATAATTACAATAATTTAAGATAAATACAGCACACGGATTTGAGCAGGATTTCAGCATCCACAGACAGCAAGCCCTATTGACTTCAATGGCTGCACATGCATGAAGACCCGGCACAGCATCCCCACACATACCGCCATTGAGTACTGAGAGACTTGAGGTCCCATGATTTTTGCCAGCTGTAGGGGGTCTGGAATGGAAAACTCACAGATAAGAAAGGCCCACTGTATAGCAGCAACAGATAAAACCTCAGTTAAAAGGACACCACAATAAAATTAACTAAATGCAGACTGGAATAAATAGGTTTTTTAAATGTTTCTAAAGATCAGCAAAGAGCAACTGCATACAGTAGACCCTTGTTATACGCTGGGGTTTGGTTCCAAGATCCCCTGTGGATAACAAAATCCGTGGATGCTCAAGTCCCATTAAATATAATGACATAGCAAAATGGTGTCCCTTATAAAAAATGGAAAATCAAGGTTTGATATTTGAAATTTATACTTTTTCAAACCATGGATGCTTGAATCCGTGTATAAAAAATCTGTGTATAAGAAGGGCCGACTGTACTCTTTTCTGAAGAAGATAATCCAAAAATGTAGGGTCATCTCAATTTGTGATACACAGTAATCTCATAGTTCTCACTCCTTCCTAAGAGAGGAAAGTTAGTGAAAAAGTGGCACTTATGCTTATACTCAAAAACTTAAAATGATTTGTACTGATTACCTTTATATTGGAAGGTGAATGCTTATTTTAACTACATTGATTCTAGATTACTGTTTAAATTTGCATTATATTTCTTCTGTTGTTGTATGCCTTCAAGTCATTTCCAACAAACCTAAGGCAAAACAATCACAGAGTTTTCTTGGCCAAATTTGTTCAAAGGGGGTAGCCTTTGCCTTCCTTTGAGGCTTCCATCTCCATAATATCCTTTTGTAAGTGCAGTAACTAGAACTGTACGCAGTATGCACACAATGAATTTTGATAAGGATATGATATTGGCAGTTTTATTTCTCATTTCTTTCTAATTACGCCCAAGGTGGAAGCTGCCTGTTTTTATAGCAGCCATACAATCGAATGACAGTTTCAAAGAGACATTCACCATAACGTCAGGATTCCTTTGCCAGTCACTCCCAACTCAGATCCCATCAGTATATATATAAAGCCACCTGAGTGCATATGCCTAACTCCACGTTTTGCATTAGGCGAGTCTCTGAATCTCAACCTTGTGTTTTATCTACAATCCTTTGTCTTCTGACATATCTCCACTACAGCTGTTCTTCTTAAGGTAGTATACTGGCTGCTAGTATTAGTACTTTATAGGCAGTTTTGTGTTCTCTTAATAAGTCCATATACATTTACCCCTTTCCTTGATATTCCTTGTTGTTGTGTGCCTTCAAGTTATTTCCAACTTATGGCAATCCCTATCACATGGTTTTCTTGGCATGTTCTGCTCAGAGAACGTTTGCCATTGCCATCCCCTGAGGCTGAGAGTCTGGCTTGGCCAAAGTAACCCTGTGGGTTTCGTGGCCAAGTGGGGATTCTTACCCTGATCTCCAAAGTCATAGTCTAATTTTCAAACCACTACACGACGCTGGTTTTCATCTGATTATTCATTCATTCGTTTATTTCAGTTAGCTATTATTTTGTGGCAGTCATAAAGTTGCCACCTTTAGTTGCTGTACTAGTTGTTGTCTTAATGAAATTGTATACTGCATTTTCACTGTGAAAACTTTCCTGCAAATAGGCAATTAAGCAATGTCTTTTTCACCAGAATCAAATCTCCAAGGTCACTGCGTATTCCTATGCAGAGATGTGCATTGCATGCCTTCTGTAAATTATGCCCCACTGTATTTAGTGCTGTTTTCTTTTCACATTTTGATTCCTGCTCATTCCTCCTCTTCTCTTCTGCATCTTGTATCTAGTAGCCATGTACATAAACATTTCTCTTTCCAATCTCTTTAACAGCATGCAGTCACTTACCACCCTTTCATTTATCGCTTCACCTCTGATTCTCCTTCTCCACATTAATTTCAGTTAAAGATAGCACTGATGAATACTTGCTCCTTTTCCTTTCCAACACTTTGCATTTCAAGATTCTGTCAGAATCTCAGAAAGCCTGGCTTCAAGCTAATTTTGTTTTCACATATGGGAGTATTCTGATCATCTTTCCATGTAGTGTTTCCAGGAATTTCAGTAAAAAGACTGATTAGTGCATATGTTTCCAGAAAGTCTGATTTAGTAATATTTATTACCAACCATCTTCTAAACTACAGGGGATAGGGAGAAATGTGTTTCCATATTGTCTAAAGATTTGAACCTAAACATTGAAATTATAATTATTTGTTTTCAAATCTTTGGTCCAAAATACACTGCAGAAATAATCAACTTTGAGATCACTTTAAATATCATGACACAATGTTGTGGAATCCTGGGATATGTAGTTTGTTGTGGCACCAGAGCTCTCTGACAGAGAAGGCTAAATGTCTTACAAAACTACTGTTCCCAGAATTCATTAGCATTGATCTAGGATAGATAAAGAAGTCTCAAACTGGACTATTTCTTCTGTGTGCTTTGGACCTTTGTCATTCATCTCCATAGAGTTGTGTGAATTATATCAGAATTATAAATAGGAAACCATAAACCATCATACTGAGAATATGAATTTAAGACTTTAGAATAAATGGTAGTTATGGTTTAATAGGTATTAAACTATGTTGATAACAGTTTGTGTATTGTACCCAAAAGGTAGCTTGTTGTTAAGGTGTCACTTTTTGTTGTTAATGTGTCTTTGTATAGTGTACTTATGTAAAATATTATTTTTATGTTAGTGATTCAATTCTCCTATATATTTCATTATGATATTTTGAATTAACAGATATTTCTGTCTTTGTAAAGTGGTATTACTAGTAGAACAATGCTCAAACGCATGCTTACGTGTGTACTAAGCTTTAATGGTAATTTTATTAATAAATTCAAAAGGAAGCTGCTGGTGGAACATGCATATATAGTGTGTGCAGGTATGGAGATGGGGCAACCTTAACTTGTATTAACATTAATTCAGTGAAAACAGGAGAGAAAACATCTCTGAAGAATTCTTTTTATTGGAGAAAAATGTTCATTATTCAGATACAGGTGTTGGCACTTCTGTTACATAAAGTATGGGAATTACACATTAAAGCCTCTGCATGCAAAGTGAGGCAATAGTATCCCATTTTAATTCTGCAGCTGTTGAAATTCTGCCAAGAAGAGCTTTAGGACAGAAATTGAACATTTTTTTCCCCATATGAAGTAGTACAACTGTGTAGCTAGAGAGAAAGCAATTATTTAGACTGGGATGTGATCAGAACAGAAGGACCTGAACTTTTGTCCTTGTTGAAAGTTTTGCATAATGTTTATTGTGCAGTGACTAAAGTCTTGTGGTTGTGGGGGTAAATTACAACATTTGGAGACGTATCAAAGCATCGTGTTAGATAATGGTTTAATGTTGATTTGGAAGGCAAGAGTGGTCCAATGTTTAGTTTCAGCCAGAGGAGATCCATTGAATCAGTGGGCCTCATTTAATTATTGACTTAACAATTCCCATTCATTTAATTGGCCTGTTCTAAATGGGACTAACAACTGGATTTAGTCAAGAAATATGCTAATAGGAAAACAGATTTTTTTCTTAAAATTTTGTCACTCAAGAGCCAGCCAAACCCAATCCTCCATATTTTATGAGTTTGCTAAAGGTAGCATTTAAGAGAGAGGTGTCAAGATATACTCAACTAACAATTCTGTGCTTATGTTATTTAGGGTGTATGTAAAGATTACTTCAATATGTTGAATGTCTTTTATTTTGCTCTGCACAGTTTGTGTAATGTTCCTATTAAGCTCTCTGTTGGACTTTCCAAACTTTTGTTGGAGTACACTGTGTCAAGAATATGATCTGTAACCTCAGAACAATATTGTGTGGAAAAACAGAAATAAAATGAGATAATATTCTATGAAACAAGTGATATCATTATTGTGAGAGAAACATTAGATGTAGTGCTTGGGGGTGATCTAATGATGAATGAAATTCACCTTAAAGTCCAAAAGCATGAAATCGTTATCCTTTATAACTCCCCCTTAAATTCATTTTGTTGGGGCTAGTGCACTGAGTGACCCATGCTGAGATGGCAACAGCTACTGGATACGATGTGGCACATCAGCTGCAATCCCATTACAACCAATTGCAAGGGTGTCAAAGGTGCACAGAGAACATGCACTGATATTTGATCCCATAATAGCCAAAAGGCAATTAGGTGACTAAGGCCTGTTACAGACTGCCAAAATAAAGCTGCTTCGGGTCTCTTTGGAGGTATGATGTTTAAATGATGCATGCATCCTAAGAATCCAGAAGCTGCACCAAAGCTGCACTCCAGTGCTTAGGAATGGAGTGTGGCTTTGGCACGACCTCTGGACTCTTAGGACCCATGCATCATTTAAATAGCATACCTCCAAAGAGACCCGAAGCAGCTTTATTTTGGCAGTCTGTAACAGGCCCAAGTTGTGTTTCCACCATTCCCTATGGCCTATGCAGAAGCAAAAGCAGCCCACATTGCTGTGTCCATACAATGTCTTCAGTGGAAACAAGTATGAAGTTGCAAATAGTAATGTTACAACAGCACAGGAAACATTATTTTTTAAAAGAAACACCAAATACTAAAGCAATAGTATTGTTTTCCCATCAATCTATCTACTTCTATAATTAGCCTTCACAGCTTCACGTATATCCCACTAAAGGCTGGTACAGACAGCCCTAAAGGGGCGGCTTGATGCTACGCCAACTGCACATTTTGGCCTCAATCTGGCATTTTTCCAGTCCAAAAAGAATGGCAAAATGCCTCTCCTTTTTGGAGCATAAAAGAGCTGCCCTTTCCATCATGGCGGTGGGTCTTGTGAACTCCTGCAGTGTGCAGCATCTGAACACCATTCCACCGGAGCACCGTAACACTGTCTGCTATCTGGGCGGATGGGTGGAGTGACACCAGCTTAGGGGTGGTGTTGGGGCACGTGTCATCTAAACACACCGCCCCCAAGCCAGCACTTACTGCCGGTCTGTTTCAGCCCTCAATCTAAATATACTTTGGAAGAGCAGCAAAATCGCACTTCTGTTGTACAGTAGGCCTTCGGTATCAGCTGGAGTTTGGTTCAAGAACCTCCTGTGGATACCTAAATCTGTGGATGCCCAAGTCCCATTATGTACAGTGGTATAGTAGAATGGCATTCCTTATATAAAGTGGCAGAATCAAGGTTTGTTTTTTGATTTTTTTTTTCTTTTATTAAATATTTTCAAATCATGGTTGGTTGAATCTCTGGATGAAGAATTTGTGGACACAGAGGGCTCCCTGTATATGTAATCCTGGAAAGCGTACCGCAAAATGGGCCAGTGTTATAAGCTACATATTGCTTTTGTGTATGTGTGTGTGTGTGTGTGTAGTGGGAATAGAGAAATCAGTAGAACCAAACGGCAAATTTGTCTCTGTTGTTCTTGGCAGCTCCCCACCACTACCACCTTTTTGAATCCAGTAGGATGTTTGTTTTTTACTAGTTCAATGCTGCTGTGGGTTATGGATTTGGTCCTGCTTCATGAAAAGAGGGGGCTTCAAATCAAGTGTTAAAAGGTCTACCCTGACATGTCCTACAATCCTGTTCCTAAGAGTAATGCCAGAATTTTCTGTGGGCATCTCAAAGGACATCTGCGGTAAACATACCACTCTGCCAGAAGGAGAGACTTCAGGGTTGAAATCTGCTTGGTTTTCACGTTAATACAAAACCAATCTTTTCTGCAGTTGTCTTTTTGTTTTCTGAGTTTTGCCACGTAACCTCAGATAACAAAATAACAGAAATGCATACATTAGTAAAAACAAAACTATGTGTTGATATTATTTTAATACTGTCACCAATAAGCAGGTATTCAGAGAAATTTCTACATGCCAAAAATGTGTATTGCAAACTTATACATGCAAGAATATGCTGATGAAAATTATTGAAAGGGGGACTTTCGGTTCATAGCTACATTCAAACCCATTCGTTTTCCACAGACATATGCTTCATCTTTTATCTCTTTTTTTGGAGACAAACTCCACTTCAGTTTATCTTGTACTCCTTTGCATTGCCTTTAGCTTATAGAGAGTTGGGTTTATATATACATCAAGAACACATTTCTATTTTTAGAACAGTGTCATTGTTTGAATCTTGTGAGATCACTTGTATTTCTTTTTTAAAAAATAAAATATTTTCCCTTTGGATGTTTGAACAAAGTGCAGAGATATTATTATTAATAATATTAGTATTCATATTGTTAGTATTTTAAAAACCCATGATAAATTTGCAATGTCGAAAGAAATCAAAGGCCTGTTACAGACTGCCAAAATAAAGCTGCTTCGGGTCTCTTTGGAGGTATGCTATTTAAATGATGCATGGGTCTTAAGAGTCTGGAAGCTGCACTCCAGTGCTTAGGAATGGAGTGTGGCTTTGGCACGACCTCCAGACTTTTAGGACCCATGCACAATTTAAATAGCATACCTCCAAAGAGACCCGAAGCAGCTTTATTTGGGCAGTCTGTAACAGGCCAAAGTCTCCACATGTGAGTCTTAAAGAAGAGCCTTCGTCATGTTCATTGGTGCTGAAAGTAAATTACATTTCAGTGTTTCTAACAGAACAATCTGCTAACATCTAGAAAAAGAATAAATGAATGCCGCTTCTTTCAAAAAGAAAAAAAAACAATAGAAGTAGCTTATGTTAAATAATTCATCCGGGATTCACTAGCCTCATAAAAAGGGTGGATAGGGGACTTTCAAATAGTTTTACTACTTCGGTATGATCTGGACATTTGGAGTTGCAAACATTGCTGGAAATAAGACTACACAACCATGCTTTGTTCCTAATGTCCTTGGGAGGTTATCTTCGGGATTTTTTATGACGAGTTTAAAGAGCCTACTATATTCATCTCATCAGGGATTAGCCTGCATACCTTGTCTTGCTAGGAGCTTGAAATAATTCATTTAATTAATTCAATTAATTCAATCCAAATGAGTTTCAATAGGAGTCCTGAATTTGAACTGGATCCTTACATGACCCTAAATAAACTCCTTGCCTTGTGTGCTCCTATCCCAAAGCTCCCTTTGCCCTTGCAGTCAGAGCTTGCAAGCATTCTGTTCAGGTTCAGGTACACCTTCTAATAGCATGGAGGGAGACTTGAGCTGTCTGTCCTGCTCCATCTATTGCATAAATTCTTCCCAACAATCAAAAACCTCAATAGGGCCAGATTCCAGATCACGGAACAATCTGAGAGGAGATGGAAGTGATGGCATGAAAAATCCCCCTTCCAAACTTCCCACTTAGAATGAGCAGCCAAGTGTGGAGTTGCTCCACCCTCCAAGGCTTCAGGTAGTCATACCTGAATAGGACTATTTTTCCTTTTCTGCATGGCTTCCTGGATGGCGTATCCATGCTGCACAGTTACAGCAGTTTGATATCACTTTAAGAGCCATGGGGCCATTCTACAGAATCTTGCGAATCATGGTTTGGTGAAGTATTCAAAAGTATCTTCTATAGAACTTTTAAGTACTGCAAGGCCATCTAGGAGAGAGTTCTAAATATTTCCTATACTAAAAAGCCTAGGATTCTGTAGGATGGAGCTATATTTAAGAGGCATTCAACTGCCACAATTGCTATAGTCCTAGTAGTAGTACAGTTTATTGAATAGCCCAAGGGCCGTTTCAAAATACTAGTAACATAGTAATAAAGCAGTGCCACACACCTATATATAAAATGTAAATATAGTGCACTAGGTGCAATAAACCCCAATACAATATAGATACATATGAATAACCTATAGTCCTATAATTGTTCTAATGTGGATAGAATAGATTCCATTTCTTTTAGATTCCATTTCTCTGCTGTGAGACTTCCCAGTATCCCAGTCTCTAATCACTGCATACATACTGGTCCGTGAGTGTTAACCCTAGGATCAGCCCTACTACAAGGACGAATGATGTGCCTCAGTTCACAGATGCAGAAGACAGGGAATCCTGGCAAGATGTTGGAGGATGGAGCTGGCTATGCACCACAGAATCTGTTCTGCACCCCAAAACCAAGTGTGCATTGGTTGATGACAGGCAGTGCTGAATCTTGACATTTATACATGTAATGGGGGGTCACTTTGTGCTTTCCCCAGGTAGCCAAATGTATTGGGCCAATTTAGATAGGGACCCATATAGAAGGCTGAGTCCCATGGTGAAGGCGGCATGATGAATTAATGCCAACTAGAAGTCCCAAACAAAGCAGCCCTTTTGAATCAGTGGGATTTACATTACTATCAACTTACCATTTACCTGTTGATTCAATGGGTTTAGTTGGGACTACCAAGTGAACATTCACTAGAGAGCCAATGTAGTATGATAATTTGCATGTTGCACTAGGACTTTGGAGACCAGGGTTCGATTGCCTTCTCAGTCATGGAGACCCACTGGGTGACCTTGGGTAAGTCACACTCTCTCAGTCTCAGAGGAAGATTGCTCTTAGCCTCAGGGGAAGGGGATGGCAAACCTCTTCTGAACAAATCTTGCCAAGAAAACTCTGCAACAGTTTTGTCTTAGGGGGTCAGTATATGATTTGAAGGCACACAAATGATGTGAAATGACTTGAAGGCACACAAAAACAATTGAAAAGACATTGGGTGACATTTGTTTTTGCTTTTACCTTCTACATTCATAGTTTTGGATAGGACTTTATTAGGTGTGTGTACTATTTCTTTTTTAGTTTTCCTAACTATTTTAGTGGGTGAATTGATGTAATCATAAGCAAAGAGTGTGCATTACATGCAGATGGCTTGATGTATCCGGAGTTTGGAAATGCTCTTGGGAGAGTATCTACCATTCAGTCAGCCTAAACATACAATTTTTCAAACTATATATCTCACCAGAACAAAAACGTACCAATTGTTTATTAAAAGTAGTTGTGCAACTGACGTTTGATTAAAACAACTTAAAGATAAAAGATAAAAGGAGCCTGTCTGAAAATATTGCTGGGACATAGGAAAGCAGTAAAAAAAATGTGTTTTTTTCAACATTTATACCCCATATTTATGCAAAGCACAATGTAATCATGATATTGGCAAAGCGTATACCAATGTTACGTGTTGAACATGATTTTTAACTCCACTCAAGCTCTCTTCCAGTTTTATCCTTTACACGCTTCCCTTTTCATACTCATGAAATGGGATTCTCTGGCATTGGGACTCACTCTCCACAACAGGGAATGCATAAAGAGATATCCCATAATGTTTCTGTTATGTGTGCCACCAACACATTGAATCAGTGGAGGTACTACTAATATGTGGGTGTACTACTGACTACACATGGGTGGTGAGCCAGTGCTTCATACCAGTCCCTAATTTCTCAAATTAGATTTTGGGAAATCTCTTGTGAAAAACCCTAGAAAACTGCTGCCAATCACTGTAGTAGTTTTCATTCCCACTCCCACCACTCTATCCATATGCTTTATATTTTGAGGTTTGGATAGCTCTCTCCACTGCATCTGAAGAAGGGATTTTATATTCATGAAAAGGTCATGCAAAAATAAAAACTAGTTAGTCTTAAAGATGCTACCACATTCCCTTTTCCCCTCTCCCTCTCTTCTTCCTTTTTAAAAAAAATATTTTATTGCATCTATACTTACTGTATATACAGTCAGACATTCTTATCCACAGATTTTTTTATCCAAGCATCCCCAGCTTGAAAATATTTTTACAAAGGTATAAATTCCAAATAGCAAACCTTGATTTTCCATTATATATAAGGGACACTATTTTGTTTTGCCATTATACTTAATGAGATTTGTGCATCCATGGATTTTGTTATCCATGGGGGACCCTGGAACCAAACTCCAGCAGATTACAAGGTCCCACTGTACTCATGTACTGTATAAGTCTAGAAATTTTAGTCAAAAAATTGACACACACCCCCCCCCCAAAAAAACTGAGTCGACTTATCCATCATGGGTCAATAGAATTACTGTACTTTAATTCTTATTTAAAAGAAACCATGCCCTGGTGAAAAGCAAGAGTATAATATGTCCTGGAAGCATTCACACACACACACACACACACACACACACACACACACACACTTATCTCATCCATTCAGCCTTTAGGCTGAGCACAAACATTGTGCCTGCTGGAATTTTGTAAGTTGTTTGGCATTGTTTTCCTTGCTTCATCATTTAGATCTTTTGTCTCATGCCCCTAAGTTTTACCCTCGACTTTTACATGGATCATCCATAATTTTGACCCCAAAACCTACCCTTGACTTATGCATGAGGTCAACGTATAGTTGAGTTTATACGGTACATACATACCAATAATACCAATATTAATAATTATATACCACTACTTACATACCAATACTATTATTCAGCCAATCTCCAATTAAAATATATCCATTGCTAACCTTCCTTCAGTCATTAAGTGTTAGTTTTAAAGTTTCTCTCCTAACTCCCGTTTGCAAACTTTCTTTTATTCTTCACCTTTCCCTTTCATCTCCACTATTTACACTTCACAGCCTTTCCATTTCTTTTCCATTCATAAAACCCATACTTTCCTTTCCTCCTCCTTATGCTCCCAATCATTGTAGTCAGTACTGAACTAGATGCACTAGTGATCTGGCTCTAAATTGGATGCTTCCTATGTAGTACACTTAGGTACACACGATGATAGGGATGTGGAACAGCACAATCAGCAGATGTTTTAGGTATTGGGCAAGTCATATGCTCTCAGCCTCAGGGGAAGGGGATGGTAAACCTCCTCTGAACAAATCTCGCCAAGAAAACACCATGATAATTTTGCCTTAGGGTTGCCATAAATTGGAAATGACTTGAAGGTACACAATTACAACAAATTGGCCACTTAGGAAACACTCAAAAAGCCTCACCAAAAAGGAGGCTCAAACAGAATGTAGGATTGCTGTGGTGGGGGAATAACATATTTGGCATATATACATGCATTCAAAAATATAAGTGGAAATTTAAATAGAAATGTAATAAATTGAAACAGAATTGAAACACAAGTTTAAATATTCATACAATGCTTCTCACCATAATGAGGAAAACTAATTGGTGGCATGTTCAGAGAGTTATGCAGGTGCTCTATTGATGTGCAACTTCACTTGCTTTCCCCTCTTATTGTTCTTCATCTTTAAACTAGACTTGAACTGGAATAGATGATGTCTTCAGAATCAGGAATACAGTATGCCTGTCCTAGATTGTATCTTCTAATACAAGGCTCCACTATAAAATGAGACACATTGTCACCTTAGCATGATATAATGTTGCCTTTTGTAAATCAGTGTGGCTTTTTCAATCAAGCTCTCTTTCAACATATCTCTGTCCAAAACACATAATGTAAGGATGGGGATCCATTGTTAACAAATGTAACACATGGATAGCATTACAGAAAGCAGTGAGCTAACAAATTCAGAGTCCAGAAATACATTCACCGGGGAGTGAATTAGCTGTTGGATTAAATGAGCTGGAATCCCCATGTCCCTCATATGTTGGATTAGATGAGTTAGAAGATTGAACTGCCTAATCCTATGGAGTAGTGTGGTCTAGTGGTTTGAGCATTGGACCATGACTCTGGAGATCAGGATTCAATGAAAGCCCATTTGGTGACCTTGGATGAGGACATTCCCAGCCCTAGAAAACATTGTGATAGGATTGCCTTATGGTCGCCATTAATTCAAAAGTGATTTGAAGGCGCACAACAACAAGTACAACAACAGAGACTTTGGTATGGTAAACTATGAGTCTGTGGCCCAATCTGCTTGACTCATTCTGCACATTTATGACAGATCAGAATTAGTCATGTAATTCTGCTACTGTCAAGTTTAGCTTGTGCTTTAGACAAACCTTTTAGAGAGAAAGTTATTTCAAACCTAGTGCACATGTTCACATTTCCTTGAAGAAATGTGAAAACTCATCTTATGGTCTAGGAGAATAGAAAACTTTAAAATCAGGAAAACATGTGAAGTCAGAATGTTTGTCTGTCTGTATATGTATATGTATATGTATGTGTATGTGTCTTAAAATTTCCAGTTGACTTATGGTGATGTCTTGAATTCCATGAGATTTTCTTAACCCAGGAATATTCAGAGCTGGTTTGCCATTACCTTCCTCTTAAATACAACCTACAATACCTGCTATTCCTTGGTAGTTCTTCCATCCAAGTACTAACTAGGCCTGAGCCTATATAGCTTTCAATAAAGATGCACACACCATACACACTTGCACCACAATAAGGTTTGGGTTTTAAAAAATCTCAGAAAAAATGAACAAGTTTTGCAAAGTAAAGCAGATAATCTATACATATGTTGTATGTGGGTATAGACATAGTTTAATGTATGTTTATTAACTTAATTTAACTTATTTATTTATAGCCCACCCAATCACGAGGAATCTGGGCAGGTTACAACAGTAAAAAATACATGGAACATGACTTCGGGAATTTAGGTTAATTTAAATCTAGTGCAACTACTGTCATGGGCCCTTGTAGACATTCCAATCTGACCATGACCTGGCATATGATAAAAATGTATATTCAAATATTTGTTGTTGTTGTTGTTATATCCCTCCAAGTAATTTCTATCACAGGGTTTTTGGGAGCTGAGATTTTGTAAGTTGTTCATGGTCACCCAGTGAGTTTCCAAGACCAAGCTAGGAATTGAACCCTGGTCTCCAGAGACATAGTCTGACACTCAAATCACTATACCATGCTGGCTCTCATATTACACTATATATACCGAAATATTGCATTTTTTAAAAAAAATAATGTTTCTATGTGAAATAACAAGTGACAGTGTAGAATAGTGGTTTGGGCTAGGACTCTGGAGATCTGAATTCAAATCCTGGCTCCGCCATATAAACCAACCTTGGGCAAATCACATGCTCTCAGCCTCAGAGGATGCCAATGGCAAACCCCCTCCAAAGAAACTTGCCCTGAAAACACCATTAAGGTCACCATAAGTCAGAAATGACTTGAAGGCACACAACAAAAATAAATGTCTCTGTTAAACAACTCCGGGGCTAGAAAGCAGAAGTTTTTTGTCTTGCTATTCTGTTTACTCATTTAGGGATCGTTGTCGATTTTTTCCTTCCCTTTACTTTTCAAAACTGGTTCAAACAGAAATGCAATAGATGTTTATACCTCTATAGAGGGAGGTTTATTGAATGTCCTTCAGCCAGCCATGAAAGAAAATTAAAGTGTTTACATGTGATTATATAAAAGGGAAGGTCATATGTGACTTACTCATTTTGGATTATTCCTCTTCCCCAGACTGTCTCTAAACAATTTTAATAGATCATTCACATTTGTACTCCTGAACAGTTCCTGTCACTCACTAAAGTGTTGCAGAACTGATGTGACCATTGATTTGGCAAGGGATGTCAACTTTCAACAGAGTCTAAATAAAGGGAAGGGGTTTTTTTTCTGCATTTAAAGACTTTATTTAAAGTCCCCTGCTGATAAATTCTTTAAATCTAAACCTGGTTATTTATGCCACTCCCAGTCTAGACTGGGCCCATTCACATTTATTTAGAGCTTTTAAACAGTTATCTTTAAAATAGTAACAGGCTCACTCAAATGTTGGATTAGATGAAGACTGAACTGCCCAATTACTCAGATTGATGCAGTGATATTTGCCTGTCTGTCTTGTCACTCACTGTTTTTTTCACCTGACGTGATTTTGACAGCTTTAGATGTCCTGAATATGTGATGTTTCCCACATATTTAAGTTAAACTGGTCAGGAGAAGGTCGTGCATAATTTCTATTTCTCAAAACGAGAAGTTCTTCTTCATGTCTGTGCTAAACAGTAACACAAACACAGACTGTATATAAATCAGAAGGATGCTAGAAAACAAAGGTGTCAGGAGGCTTAAAAGAAAAAGGTGCCTAGCAATCAAGTACAAAACAGATGCTCGTATAAAGTGAGTTAGACTAATGATGAAGCTGCTTAGTTGTTTTCATGTAAACAAGAAAATAATGGATGGATGGAGATGTTGGAAGGCAAAAGAAAGTTATTGCAGCACTTGGAAAGTTACATTTCAACAATATCAGTAATTTCTTTCCGTAGCTTGAGACACTATTTTTGCTTTGGTACTTTTTTTTTTTACAAATAATTTATTATATTGCTTTTTACAAATATTTATTATATTATGTTTCTATTACTTTGTGGGAGGGAGCTTCTCAAGATTGATAAGGAAGTGGCCCAAAATTTCTCTCAAAGTGCTCTTTAAATGTGATTAGAAAACATAACACAGAGATGATGATGATGATGATGATGATAATAATAATAATAATAATAATAATAATAATAATTTATTTCTATCCCACTTCTTCAGTAAAGATCGAGGTGGCTGTGTGCACATGCACCAAAGTTCAATTTATTTCTACTTGCTTTTTTAGTTTTAAAAGGTGGCTTTATTATCCTTTCTCCCCCAAGAATATTGTAACTTGTCAGTGGTAATTATGTTAATTGTAGCTTGCTCCTTCCAAGCTTATTAGTGGTTTTAAATTGTTATTAGTAAGTTTAAATTATTTTTATCTGTGAGCCGCCTTGGGTTCCTTTCTGGGAGGAAGGTGACATATCAATAAAATAAAATAAAATAAAATGCTCTGAGATATTTACGGTGATACAATTTTATTAGTTAGATTATTAGATGATTTTGATTGTTTTTTTTAATTTGTATTGTAAAGTTTTAAAAATCTTTTTATCTGTGAGCCTTCTTGGGTTCCTTTCTGAGAGAAAGGCAACATAGAAATGAAATTAAAAAATAAAGTAATAAATCAGTGTTGAATGCAAGGGGATCACTAGCAGTCAAGGCTTTAGGGTGTTTATATAGTTTACATAGGCCGCATACAGACAGGCCAAAATAAAGCTGATTTGGGTCAGTTTGAAGGTATGCTGTTTAAATGACACACGCACCCTAAGAGGCCAGATGCTGTGTCAAATCTGCACTCTAGTCTTTAAGACTGGAGCATGGCTTTGGCGCACCTCTTAGGGTGCATGCAGCATTTAAACAGCATACCTCCAAAGTGACCCGAAGCAGCTTTATTTTGGCCTGTCTGTGTGGGGCCATACATAGGTTCCACACAAGGTGTCTTGTGTGGCACAATGTAATTTAAAAAATGAAAGAGCACATGAGAGGGGTGGGAAAGCCATGTGAATAAAGCATCCTTCCAAGACCCTTGAGGAGAGCTTCATATCAATATTAAATAAGCACATTGGAAGGACAAGAAAGTAAACACAGCTGTGAACAAGTGACATGCCCCCACCTCTTGCATGTTCTGACAGTCCTCCATCTCGTGTTGGGACAGAAATAGAACTAGGCTGCTGAGATTTAAAAGGCATGGCTAACAAAATGGAAGTAACCCCCTCAGTACCTAGGAAATTGGAAATGGTGTATAAACATGACATGTTAAATGAAGAACATTATGGTGCTGACAACCGTGAAAGCTTCCTATGGGTCCCACATGTAACACTGTTCTCGCCCCCACCCACCCCATTCTTGGCTGGGATTTGTCTCGTGAAAGGATTGTGTCGGGCTTACAATGCTTTCTCCTGAATATCATTCACAGGTTTCCTGCTCCTAACGAAATTGGTTTTTGTCTGGCTGTGTTCTGTATTACTAAAAATAGGACTTGCTCTGAAAGAAGCAGTTCGAGAGTTTCATTAAAAACGTGTTGGGGAAGCATTTTGGGACCTAGTACTGCTCCACAAGGGCAAAAAAAAATTATAATTTATAGCTAACAATTTATAACCCAGTGAAATAAGTGCCTTCTTACCTGGTTTCTATCATAGTAAACATATGGGAAGGGGGAATATCTGTTCAACTAGAACTCCCATAGTCTCCCAGTCAACATGGATATTCCAATATTATATTGGACGGTGACTTAAATGCTCAGCTGAGACAAACAAATGCAGAGCTGTTTTAAAAAAACAGAGTATTTGCCTTGAGGATCCCTTCCTTCTGGATGACATTCTCAAGGCAAGATGTTTGATATGAATCTCAGAAATTAAATGTGCTGCTAGTTTACAATTACTCCATGCTTATTTTGAATGGCAGCCCAATAGAATTATCTGATAGTTATCAGGGGGATTACTACATGATTACAGTTCTTTTTTCTTTGCTACATTGCTACCTGTTGTGGTTGTTGTTCTTAACTGTTGTCAACTTTTCAGTAGAAAACCAACCAGAAAGTGACCATTACCCTATTAAATTAGTTATACACCTGGCATGGGAGTGATGAATTAATAGTTTAACTACTATTATTTAAATGAGCTCTAATTACCTTTGCCATGTACAATAATTGCTTTAAAAATGATTGCTTTAGCCATCAGCATTGTTCATTAAGCTATGTGTTTTAAAATGGGCTAGCTGAAAATGGACTGTTATATTACCAATATACTGACGTTTATCAGTGTTATAAAAATTGGTTTCTAAAACAAATTAACGTTACTCCAAAATACGGTCGCAGGTTATGCATCTTCAACCTAGTTCAAACTTAATACATTATAAGTTATGATATTGTTAGTTACAAGATTGTACTATACCAAATTGGAATTTACCATATTATAATTGTAATTCTACAATAATTACAATATGCCATAAAGTGGTTATTTAATGCATCAGAGGAAAATTAACAAAATATCTCACTGGTCTTGTTGGCAACATTTGGTGCTTTGGTTATGTTTTCTTATTCCTTTTATCTTTCCATCTTCCCAGTGATTCAGACTTTGTCTTTCGATGCTGCAAGACATGAAGATGGTCTTGAATGCATCACCTGATCTGGTAAAAATGAAGTGCAGTGAAACATGGCCATCTCCTTATGGTGATGGGTGATTCCTGCTGAGAGCTGTCCTTTCCTCCACCTCCTCCTTTTCATTCAAGGGGATTCTAATCTATTTCTTATCTGTGTTCACTAAATCTCTTAAACAGCCTTTATGGTTTACTTAAGCCTGATCATGCATGCCTCTTAATAAGTCACCTTTAGCTTCTGACAGCACTTATCAGCAGACCAGAATGGATTCATATAGCACTACTAAAACCAAACAAATTACCTCTCTGGTGCTGCACTGCCTTTGCACAGTGCTGGCAATGGGGAAGTCTGAATTCTAAACACTCTGAAAGGGAAAATGTGGCAAGCATAAGGAAAAACCTAGATAGCAGATATATAGTAGTGGACAAATGAGCTTATGCAAGGCCAGATGTCGGAGAAGGATAGAATAATTAACCCATGTATTGGTGGCAGCAGTAGAAGTTAAAAGCACAGGAATGAACTTAGTTCTGCATGTCTTAGGAGCTTATTGCATCGCTTGTAAAACCAGCTTATCACTAACAGGCTTAAATCGGGTGGCATCTGATGTTATGAGATGGATTTGGCCACCTATCCATCTTTGGCCACCTAATCTGCCACCCAGGTGCATCCTGGGTCCATCCCCACTTCCAGGAGGGCTCCAGCAGCCATTTTCTTAAATCAGAAAACTCCCGAATCTGAAAAGAGCCAGGAGGAGCCCTCCTGGAAGCAGGGATGCACCTAGGATGCATCCAGATGGCAGATTAGGTGGCCAAATCCATTTGATAACATCAGGATGCCACCTGATTCAAGATTTAAGCCCGTTAGAGGTAAGCCGGTTTTACAAGCAACACAATCAGCTCCTTTATTAGGACTGGCTCTGCCATTAGGCAGAGTGATACAGTTGTCTCAGGCAGCAGTCACTGGGGGGAAACTACAAAATTTTAGATTTTATAATTCTGCAACATATGGTGTTCTCTGAGCTACCTAAGGTAGCCTACTGCCTTCAGCTGCAGTAGAAAACATTGTTCCAAAATACACTGCAGAAATAATCCCGTTCGAGATTGCTTTAACTGCCATGGATCACTGCTAAGGGAGCCTGGGAATTGTAGTTTATTGTTACCCCAGAGCTCTCTAACAGAGAAGGCTAAATGTCTCACAAAACTACAGTTCCCAGAATTCCCTAGCATTGAGCCAGGGCAGTTAAAGCAGTCTCACATTGGATTGTTTCTGCAATGTGTTTTGGGCCTATTGTTATTATGTGCCATTGGCTACTCGAGGCATCTAATGTACATTGAATGGCTGGGGGTGACAGCTTGATTTTTGCCCCAGGATGCCAAATGTTTTTGGTGAATCCTAGCATTTATAGATACATTATTTAATATTAGTCGCTAGACAGGTAATGTATGAGAACCAAGGAGAGGTTTTTTGTGAAATAATTGTGATAAAACAAAATTTCCACAGTTCAGCATCTTATCTTAAGAAAACAGTTATCTTATCATCCATCAGTCTTCCCACTCTACTTAAAAGAAACTATTTCTGATACCACTTACACTCTTTTCCATTCTTTGTGTTATGGAGCTTTTAGAGTTCCTTTCCTTTGAATTACATTCCTTCCTGTATATCATTTCTGAATAATCTTGCTGCATTAAACCTCATATATTTACATGCAGCATTCAGGTTATTACTTCCTGGTATTTTTCTAATATTTTTTTCAATAAGAGCAATTTGTTTCTATAAAAGGGAGCCATTTTTCCTGAAAAGATTTTTGGTTTTGTTGTTTTGTTATATTTCATATTATCTGTTAATATCTCCATAAGTCTTAATGTTACTAACTCATTTCTTTTTTCCCCTTCTCTCCCTTCCTTCCCCTTGTTTATGCTGCCACAGACTAACATGTTTACTTCTTTAAATATGACTTAAATTGATTTAGATAGTATCTACTATTAGTGACTATTCAATACCATGTTCACTGTCATGCTGACTGTCTAATGAACTACTGTATAGTCAATGGAATAGTCAATCCAACAGTCAATGTCATTTCTACCCCCACTGACAAAAGCTTGCCACCAATGTCCATTTTAAAAACAAAGTCCAAGAGACTACAATAAAAGAGCCTGAGGAACCAAGTGTGAAATTTCCAAAAGTAACTATTGTGCAGTAATATCAGCTAGAGATTTGAACTTAAGTTTTCTACATCCAAACCCAGCATTCTAGGTATTCAATATCAAAATACTTCTCTAAAGCCTGACTTAATAGTCAGTGCAATTACAATGATATTTTCACATGTTAAAATAAAAACCAGCAGATACCTCAAGTGGCAGGCACTGGAAGTCAGCAGTAGTAGTGTGCCATACGGCTACTGCTGTCGTGATAAACTTGACTGTTACTCTCGCATGTTGTGGAAGGTGCTGTCCCATCTCTAGTGTTGAAGTATAATCAATTTCTGGGCCATTTTGCATCTATACATAGAATGGAGAAGGCACCATTTTGTCCATTGGTCGGCAGCAAAACATCCTGGGACTGCCATGGCAGTACACACATTATTTTATGTTGCTCTGAGTATAACATCTTTGAAACACTTTGCTTTCTGTTTAGATTCTTTGGAGACTGTTGGTCTTTATTCAATATCTTCTAAAAAACTATATAAAAAATTAAGAAATGCATTGATAGACAGTTCACAGAGCAATGGGGAAGCACATAAAATGGGTAGCACTTTGTTTGTTCCAATGGAAACAAGCACATAATAACCACTATGTCAGCACCTGACCTTTACTGATGGGAAACATGTTAAATTTCCTGAAATCATCATCACTATGCCTTAATATAACCAAAGCAATGGCTGATTCTCAAGGCAGACCCTACTATTAGAGAAAGGGAGGCTGTCCAACCGCAGATTGACTCAGGGGGGAGGTAGTTGTCGCACAGTCAATCTGTGGTTGGTAGGCCTTCATTGTTACCCTTTTTATGGTTTGTTTTTTTTTAAAAAAAAAAAAACCAGCAACACATTTTCTTTTCCCATTTCTGTTATCAATTCTGCCTCTCTAGACTGTCTTTTGACCAGCAGAACTGCAAGTACTTTCTAACCACTCTCTTTGCATGAACAGACTCCTGAGTTCCCAGCCTGCTGTCTGGAAAATTCTGGGAGTCGTATCCCCAAAAAGTAACTTTTCCATGCTCAGGGTTTAAGGAAGGCTGCCACTTTTTTACAGGAGAGATCTGGATCTGATTCCAGTTACTGTGCAGAGCCTAGGTAAGGGGCAAGCAGAGCCCATTCCGTTTCCAATTTAACAGGCATTGGCCTGCTCTCTCTTTCTCAGTCTCACTTGTTCAAGCAGGAACCTGGTGCATGGAAATGCTTGTGCAACTGCACTTGGTTGGTTGAAAGAACTCTATATTTCTTTAGCACTTGAGTCTACCTGTTCAGGGTCATGGTCAGTGAAACTACTCAGCTGCAAAGTCTTTTGCATGTAGGACTGCCTCCAAATATGTAGCCCTGCCTCCAAACATCTCTGCAGCTTCCCAGACCGTCATGCTTTGAGTGTGGTGCCCTAGCCAGCTTAAGACATGTGCATACCTCTCTTAGCTTGGTCAAGAAATAGGTGCAGTGTTCATTTCCATGCTTGAAATTATTTGCCATCAATACATTAAATAATTTATGTTCTGTGGACCTTAGTGTTTCCCATCTGTGAGAGAGGACCAATAGCTCTTTTGCCCAATGGTTTCTCATATTTATCCTCATGTTAAATATAGGTTGCTCAGCATGGAATCTGGTGTTCATCTCCCTTTCTTTTGTTCTCCTTTCCAGTGGTGGCAAAATTATAGCCTAGTTTTTGTAGACAGGTCGTTGTGTTTTAATCTATGTCACTGGACTATGTTGTGCCGTAGATACATTGCCTGGCTTGCCATGTTCTGCTGTTGTGTGCCTTCAAGTCACTTATGACTTATGACGATCCCAAGGGGAACCTATCATGGAGTTTTCATGGCAAGAATTGTTCAGAGGAGATTTGCATTGCCTTCCCCTAAGGCTGATGGAATGTGACTTGCCCAAGGTCACCCAGTGGGTTTCATGGTTGAGCTGGGAATCAAACCCTGGTCTCCAGAGTCATAATTCAGTGCCCAAACCACTACACTATGCTGGTTCTCTGGCTTTGTGTAGTACTGCTTGATATTTTATAGCACAGATGTTGAAAACATTTGACAAGTCACCTTTCAGGTTTGAAAGTGAAATAAATCTTTCCTTCTGTGTGCTTTCATTGTCAATTATACTCTACACTCTGTTGTCTATATGATAACATCTGTAGTTTAAGGCTTGGCTCATTTTTCCTGTGTTATCTACTTACGTGGACTTTTCATGATTTTCTTCTTTTGGGCTGTGGTATTTGACTTTACTTTATATTAATTGCTTCAACATCTGCATTTGCTGTTCTAAAACAAAACAAAAAACCCACACCACTTGCCTTACAATAAGTTAAAATGCTATTTCATAAAAACAGCAGGTTAAAACAAACTAGTGAGGCAAGACCAAGTTAAACAGCAAACATTATCCATACCCTCCAACACTTCACAGGTGAAAACCAAGACTTGTGTGGCCAAGCAACATCAGAGCATGATCAAGATGGCAACAGTTATTAATGAAGAAAACCACATAAACTAGGAGAGACTGTAACACACTGAATCCCAAACACTTGTCCTCCTGGTGTTTTGGACTTCAGCTCTCAGAAGCCTCAGCTATCATGGCCAATGGTCTGGGATTCTGGGAGCCAAAGTCCAAAACACCTGAAGGGCCAGAGTGTGAGAATCACTGCTGTACCTTTGAACTCTGACATCAGTTTCTACAAACTGAAGTAAGTCAAGGACAAAAGGGAGAAAGTGGGAATAGTAGAGACAAACTGGGACATTTTAAAAGCAGCTCAAAAAGTGGAATGACAGACGATTCATTGGGGGTGTCCCAACCAAATTGAAACAGTTGGAGGTTATCTGTCACTTCCAATCTGCCAGAATAAAGAGTTTCTCGACAACTGAACAACTAAAGCTTGCCAGAATAAAGCAGTCTTCAAGATCTGGTGGGGAAAAGCAGGAGAGATGGTGCATCACTCACTGGACAAGGCATTGCATTATTTGGTTTTTGTTTGGACTGTGCTGAGATCAGTGAAAGCTTGACCTCATGTGAGGTCAAGCTTTGGCAGCCATGAACTTTTAAAAAGATGAAATAACTGTGTACTTTTTAGGGGGAAAAAACAAGTGATTGTTGTTGCTGTTTGGCTTCAGGTCATTTCCTACTTATGGGATTAGTAAAGTGAACCTATCATGTTTTTTTCTTGTCAAGATTTGTTCAGAGAAAGTCTGCCTTTGCCTTCCTGTGAGGTTGAGAGTGTGACTTGCCCAAGGTCATCCAGTAAGTTTCCACCGCTGAGCCGAGATTTGAACCTTGGTCTCCAGACTCCTAGTCCGGTGCTCAGACCACTACACAACACTGTGTCTCTACAAGTGATTAGTTAATTTTAATCAATTCCTTTCCCCAATATGAGAGTACAACCTAGCTACATTATTATTGTACCTGTATGAGTGATAACTTCATCACTTTTGAGAATGTGATCTATTAAACGTTGGAGGAAGAATATGGATTCAGAGATTGCTCTTGCTCTGCTTTGTCCTGTTGCCTTGCATTCTGCTGTGACTGTTTAGGCAATGGGAGCAGTGGCGTTCCACATTGGGATGTCACCCAGTGTGGGGTTGGCATTTTAGGGGTGGAGCTAAAAAGGTGTGCCCCAAACTCCCTGTCCCACATGGCTTTACTCATGAGTAAAGCCGTGTGAGCCAGGAACGTGGGGGGGGGGGGCACCGGGCCTTCCAAGTAAAGCCACACAGGGTAGAGATGGGAGACGCCTCTCTGCCATGCACCATAGGATACCAAAATAGGCCTTCTCGCTTTAGGGGAAAGAGGCACCTCAGGGTGCTGGAGACTGTTGAGCGCCCTTATCATCTCCACAGGTGTGCTCATGCTTTCCCTCCTTTCTCCCTGCATGTGCCCTCTCCCCCCCCCCCATTGTTACTTGTTGTGTGCCTTTCCGCAGGCCTCCCCCCTTAGCACCGGCAATCATTTGTTCAGTGGATTTTTTGTGTGAAAGCAATGCACGCACAAGCAAACCCCCTTGCCATGTTTGGGGAGCCGCCAGGTGTCACCCCTCCCCTTATGGGGTGTCACCTAGTCTAGTCCGCACACCCCAGTGATGCCACTGAATGGGAGGAAAGTGTGCTTTGTATGTCAGGCCAGCAGCCTCTGGCACTGAGATGTCTATTTTTTAAAGTAACAAAGCTTTATTTTGATTACTTCTGAGAAATGCAGAAATTAAGTGTTATTTCCTTTTAAAAATGTAGCTGTAACACTAACAAACTAGTTTGTTTATTTCTACTATCAAGGGAACCTTGACAACTAGCAATAATTTAAAATAGTTCCTTACCCTGAAACGCTGCGTCTGTAAAGTTAATATACCACACTCTGAGGTTGTCAAATATCTTAGACTAAAATCATCTAATGTCTTAGATTATTGTACCATTAAGTTACAACAAAGTAGCATAACTCCATATCAGATGTTGGAATATCCAAAATGGCCTGTCCCCTGACTTGCTTCTTACTGAAAGGATGGGAGGGAGTTTTGGTGATATTAATCCTATAGTGTGAAATCGAAGGCTTTCATGGCCGACATCCATAGTTTTTTGTGGATTTTTCAGGCTATGTGGCCATGTTCTAGAAGAGTTTATTCCTGACATTTTGCCAGCATCTGCTGCGAAACTGGCATGATAGAGAGTAGAGTATATATATGTACTCTGTGACCCTGGGTGGGGAGGAGTGATTTCCAGACACTACAGTCTGGGATAGCCAGAAAAATCAGCAGTAGCAGAAAATGTTACAGTATAAACCTCTTGGGCATATAATGCTATTTGAAAATACTGAAATTGTGGACCATGCCAAAAGCTATCAGGTCACTATGCGCAGGGAAGCCATTGAAATTCACAAGCACCTGGACAACTTCAACAGGAAAGAAGAAACCCTTAAAATTAACAAAGTTTGGCTACCAGTCCTGAAAAACACTAAAACCAAGACCCAGCAGAATGCAAATGAAAACCACCCAAGATCAGAGGTTTTCCCAGCAGACAATGATCACTAATAAAACCATACAACAACAGAACATTCAACAACAGAACAATACACAGATTAAGATGGAAATCACTTCTCTCTACCCAGGGTCACACAGTATATATATACCCCTCTCTCTTCCATGCCAGCATTCTCTGAAGATGCCAGCCACAAATGCTGGCGAAACATCAGGAACAAACTCTTCTAGAACATGGCCACATAGCCAAAAACCCCACAAAAAACTAACCCTATAGTAACTGAGGCCTGGTACATACTTTTGGTAATGTCCAGGCTGGCAGTGGCCTAATTTCCTCCTGAGGGAACCCACAGCCGCCAAATCATGTGGCTTCCCTGTGCAGGAAAAAGAACCTGGAAAAAACAGGTACTTTTTAAGCCACAGGGGTGGCTTAATAAGTGCGCCACTGGTGCACTCATTATGTAAGCACCATGCAGCAATGTGCAGACACTGCACGGTGCTTACATAACAATGGTGGCGCCCGTGTACACAGGGTGCCACCATTGTTACGCTGCCTGAATGTACTAGGGTTAAGGACTGTGCGGTTGCCGCACAGTTCCTAACCTTAGAATCAGCACTGGTATGCCGCTTATTGATGATATGTACCATGCCTGAGATATGGATTTCCATTTGTATAGGGAGGTATATGGAGGTGCAAAAGGTGACTGGGATTTGTTCTGCATCTGAGCCACCCTGTTGTGATTCATGTTGACTGCACAGAGGCTGTCCTTGTATGCCTGACTATGCTTTTTTATACTGGGCTTTGGTAATAACAAAAGATAGATTAGCCTAAGTGTGTTCAGTGACACAGCATCATCATTCTGCAATGCAAAGGTCAGTCAATTAGAACACTTAACTGTATCTAAAGAGCTTGTGTTTTCCATCACCTATAATTTATTCTTGACCACAAGGTAAAACACTTTAATTCTCTAAGAGCTTGTATAAAGTTATGGTGATTATTTTTCTTTGTGGGATTAGTGGGTGCCTAAATATTGTCATATTTCTTTCTAGTTGCCAACATAGGCTGTTGTATTTGTCAGAATGGCCATGCTTTCAATTAAAATCTAAACCTTTTTAATTACAATTGGGCTTTAAACATCCTTGGCTGTAATGATACTAGGTTCTTTCATCCATTTTTGTGTTCTAATCCATCACTACAATACTATTGTTGGGAGAAGGCAATTAAAAACCCCTTAGAGTTTTTCCTGTGTATGTTAGCATTGCTTATTTATTGTATTTATTTATTAACTGTGTCTACATGGAACATATTGCAGATGTTCTCTCAGTGGTTCATGCACAAATATACCTTTAAAAATGCAACATAAATAAATCATAGATGCACCTTTAAAATGCAATATAAATCAATCTAAAATGCTGAAAATGCTAAATCTATCACTCACTACCTTAACTGCAGTAAATATGACATGTGGGGACTGTCTGCAGAAGTGGAAGGCTCACTGCCCAAGGGAGGGCCTTCTCCCCACCACTACACCACCGCCTTGCACCACTACAACTAATAGTCAAAAGTCTTAATGCTGATGATCCTCTCACTACTTTGCACTATGTCCCTCACGACCAGAGTGTGAATCCCTGTTCAGCCATAAAATCCTATTGGGTGTCCTCTCAGCCTCAGAGGAAGGCTATGAAAGGTTTGCCTTAGGATCATATAAGTCAGAAATGACATGAAGATCCACAACACCAAAATATTGCTATTGCATTTATGATGGGTGTGTGAATGCCTTTCAATTTACAGCAACCCCATGAAAATTTCATAGTTTTTTTCTTAGGCAAGGAATATTCAGAGGCAAAGTTTTTTTGTAGGTTTTTCAGGCTATGTGGCCATGTTCTAGAAGAGTTTATTCCTGATGTTTCGCTGGCATGGAAGACAGTTGGGTGTGTGTGTGTGTGTGTGTGTGTGTGTGTGTGTGTGTGTGTGTATACACTGTGTGACCCTGCATAGGGAGAAGTGATTCCCATATTAATCTGTGTATTATTCTGTTGTTGATGGCAAGGCCTCAGGGTGGGAGGATATGCAAAGAGGATTAGTGTCTGTTTAATTAGTGATCATTGTCTGCTAGGAAACCCCCCTGACCTTGGGTGGTTTCTTATTTGCATTTGCTGAGTCCTGATTTTGCTGTTTTTCAGGACTGGTAGCCAAACTTTGTTCACATTGTTATGTGATTTCAAGTCACTTCTTATTTACAGTCAACATGAGATCCCTGGCACAGATGGGAATGGGTAGAAATTGAAGTTCTGGTGTTAAAGCCACCTCACTTAGAAAAACCATACTTTCTCATCCTCCCCCTCTTCTCATCTTGAGATTTCTCTCCCCACCTGGAGAACTTGGGAAGCAGAGCCATGTTATCTGTGTGTGAGGATGGCAGGAAGACTTCTCTACCACAAGAGATCATGGAATTAGAGAGGGTGAGAGCCGGCCCTTTGTACATAGTCAATCAGCTGCTGTTTTCACTGATATCTTTGTTCACCTCATTTTGGTTTGCCTCATGTCTGGGCTTTGAAACAACCTCTTTTCTCAGGCTGATTTGAATCCTTGAATCTGAACATCAGACTCATTTATGAGTCTTAGGGCCTGTACAGACAGGCCAAAATAAAGCTGCATTGGGACACTTGGCAGTATGCTGTTTAAATGATGCATGCATCCTAAGAGGCCAGAAGCTGCGCCAAAGCTGCACTCCAGTCCTTAGGACGGGGGCATGGGTTTGGTATGGCTTCTGGCCTCTTAGGGCGCATGCATCATTTAAACAGCATGCCTCCAAAGTGACCCAAAGCAGCTTTATTTTGGCTTGTCTGTAAGGGCTCTTTTTTATCATTAAGACTCTTGAATCTGTGTTGCATGCACATCTTTCTGTTTAGTGTGCTGTATTAGTATTATTATTATTATGTGCTTTTGATCTTTTAAATAGTATTAGTTTTACAGGTAGTCCAATAATGTTTTAATCTTGATTTTTTTTCCTATGTTTTAGCTACATATGGTTTTGTTTGTATTTCTTTCCATTTGTAAGTCTCCTTAAATCCCTGTCATGGGGAAAAGGCAGAGTATAAATAAAGAGATGGATGGGTTAAACTGAGTCCTATTTCTGCAGAATCCTGCTCTTGAAAAGGCATTTCAGGCACCCCCTTTCAAAGGATGAGAAGTGGCTTTTACCAACTCCTCCTTAGGCCCAGCAAAGGGCCTACAGTAGAAAGAATCAGTTTAAAATCTCCTTTCCATTAGCAGGGGCTTTCACTGCATCAAATACCCTTTCATGAACAGAATGGTACCCTCAAGGTCTAACTCACAGCCTTTCACAGAATTGAAATGTTTGTTAATTTTGTTAATAGCAAAGGTAGAACATCAAGTATGTCCTTTTGGATATGGACTCAAAGAAATGTAAATCTAAAATGAAATGAATGCCATTTCTGGAAGCAAAGTTTTTGCTTTATGTTAACTAAAATACACACCTCTCAGGACCTTCACAGTACACACCGAGACTCCATTATCCCCCAGAAAAGTGTCAAAAAGCCATCTGTAAATTTCCAATGACGATCTCATATAGTACTCTTCAACAGATTAAGGAAGCCATATGTGAATGTGCAATTCTGTTTCAAAATGAAGTAAGATCAGCAAAGTCTTGTGGGTGTTGTTATTCATGAGACAAATGATGTGGAAACAAGATGGCATTACTGACGCCTTAGCTTAAAGGTTCTGTGTTCAACTACTTCCAACAGAAGTACACCATAAATCCTGTCAATCTCATAAAGACTTAATTTGGCAGCTAGCTGTTTTCAAAGCTTCCAAAACAACGCAAAGATATTTGTTTAAAACAAAGTTCTTTGGTATGTTGAAATATATTTCAAGTCCAGCACAGCGTTATTAGGCATACTTAACAGTCACTGATTTCAGAACTGTTCACTGGATAATGGCCATCTTTACAAACTTTGCAGAGGCATAGTTTCAGTCACCCAATCTTCACACAAAATACCTTCCTTCTGTTATCCAGACTTTAGTAGTACCTGAACTTAGGGTCTTCTGTGAGTCAGTGGCCGGTTACAAACCGGCATTTGGGACGTCCGGAGGACGTCCCATTTTTAAAAAGGGGCGTCTCTTCTAGACGCCCCTGGGCCTAATACGGACTCCGTCCGTACAAGATGGCGCTGGCCCTTCTACATGGCCGGCGCCATCTTTGCGTATCAGACGCGTCGCGTCCGTACGCGTCGCGTCCTTTGTGACGTAGCGAGTGCGCCCCTGGCGCCTTGCTACGTCGCAAATGCGACTCTAAAAGAAGCTCCATTTTGGAGCTTCTTTTTTGGTCTGCAGGGGAGCCGCGCCGTGTGGAGGCTCCGGCTCCCCTGCGGACTAACCGGCGGCGGCGGCAGACCGCCGCAAAGCGGCGGTTTGTATCCTGCCAGTGTATGCATTTGTGTTTGGAATGCACGGCATCACAACTCCCTTTCCCTTACCCTTTCTGTTATCTCCCTGATCAGATAACTCCAGGCATGGATTGTTGCAACAGGCTGGAATAGTTCTATGTTGGATGACTTAAAACTGGGGGAAATAGCAATTATTAAAGCTGAACTTATGTGATAGGCAAGAAAATATAATACAGTCGGCCCTTCTTATACACGGATTTTTTATACACGGATTCAAGCATCCACAGTTTGAAAAAGTTTTTTTAAAAGTATAAATTTCAAATATCAAACCTTGATTTTCCATTTTTTATAAGGGACACCATTTTGCTATGTCATTATATTTAATGGGACTTGAGCACACACGGATTTTGTTATCCACAGGGGATCTTGGAACCAAACCCCAGCGTATAACAAGGGTCTGCTGTAAAGGACTATATTAGTTGCATGGATGGAAAGAATATTTGAACATTTTAGGGGGAGAGGAAAATATGTTTGTCAATTGCTGAGAAACTCTGATAGGAAGAATACTGGAATGACAAGAAATCTTCACACCTCAGGGCTTATTCTACACCAAATTTGCACAAAGTTGTTTTTAGCATAAATAAAGTATTTTCTACACAAAAACAAGCCATTTCTGTGCAGAATACTATTTTCTGCCAGAAAATGCTATTTTCTGTACAAAACAACCACATGCAAATTTTGCACAAAATAAATGGCAAATTGCAAATAGTCTTTAACAGTTTTCAACAATTTCCTCCAGGGAGAAGAATGCTGCTAAAATTACTCACTGCTTCCTTCAAGAAAAAAAATTAGCAAAGAATTGCATCCCTAGTCAAATCCACCGGATAGAGAGTGGAGTGAACAAAAAAATTATTTAGGTGGGCAGAATCCTTACTCAAAGGACAGTGCATTCATTTTGCCTCTCACATAGATAAATTCTTGGACACACTGCTGAGGGAGCAGCATTCCTAAACCACAACCACCCAACCAACTTATTTACTTAATCTTTTGTTTACATTTGGTGTAATATATGAAGCAATGTCTTTCCATGTGTTCTGCTTCTGTGTTAAGAAAGGTCTTTTCTTTAATTGTATCTGTAAGTATGTTTTAAAATTATCATCGGATTAGTATGCTAGATGGTTTTTGTTGCTCTTTATTTTGTGATATACAGTTGGCCCTCCATAAGCATGGATCCTTTGTCCATGGATTCGTGCATCTGTGGCTTGAAAATATTAAAAAATATATATAAATTCCAAAAAGCAAAGCTCAATTTTGCCATTTTATATAAGGGACACCATTTCAGTACACCATTGTATTTAATAGGACTTTGAGCATCCACAGATTTTGCCATGTGTGTATGTATTTTGCAATGAAATTGCATAAATATATAGATGCTAATTTCACTTGAGAAAGGCCATTTACCCAAAATTAAGATGGTTTACAGCTTTGAAGTCACAGATAAAAAGGAAGTTATTTTCCTGAAGAAATAACTGTGGTTTTAATTATCCAAAACAATTACATATTTCATTTTTGTAGGCAATATCGCTTGATGGTCAATGTGCCATTTGGGATATATTGTTAATCAATACAATTCTTTTGAGCCGATGCCAAAAGTAAATGATACTCTGCTGGGTACCTTGAAATCAACCTGGAGTGCAGTTGAAATATATAGGAATACAGTAATTCTTTTGGCTTTTGTTGTCTCATGAACAAATAAAGAATCCAATATTAGATTATTTGTACTTGACCCCACTCCTTCTAAAGATAACAGCAAACCTACTTCTGACTTCACCAAGTGCATATCACAGTGACCTGTGATGTGACGCTTTTGTTCAGCAGCTATAATGTTCTCTGAGGGCTTTTCTCCCTCACTGTCTCTTAATAAAAGGTACATATTTGAACCAACAAGAAGAAAATAGTTGTATTGTTAGCCCATCTGGAGCATAAAAATAAAAGATAGATGCACTGATGCTTTTTTCTTTTCTTTTTTTTAAAGGATTCTTTTCACCATGGAAGACTCCAAAGCCTGTAAGTTTTCTTGGAAAAATTATTTGTATATGTGACCATGAACATAAGGTGCTTTTAAAACTCATCCTTTTCAGTTGGATAGAACTGACTATGTGCTTAACTCTTTCCCGCCAAAAACAAGCAGACTTACTTTGGCTGGGTTGTGTATGATAACAATTTCTTTATTTTTATGTTGCCATGCTATCTATAAGTACTTGAAAATATATGTCACAAGACTTAATGAGGATAATTTGTGAATATGCACAATTAGGAATTATCATTTATCCTTACCTCTTAAGGATTTTAATCCTATCTCAAGTCCAAGTAGGCATGCTTATGAGTGCAGCCTACTAGGACAGATTTAAGTCCTAAACAATTACCGTAAGCATAAGAAACATGACTTCAGTTTTAATATTCAACACAGTTACTGAAGTTGTCAGCTTTCCTGTCGGTTCCAACATTTAAAGTCCCTTTTTAGATCTTTTAATGACCAGCTCCCACTTTGCAAAACTTTCTTTCAGATGATGTTAGACAGTTAACAATGTTGCTTTCTTTCCAGCACCTCCTGAAAGCATTTTTATTTACTTGCTTGAAGATAGCTCGTGATTTAATAGCTGGTTTTAATGTGTGTGTGTGTGTGTGTGTGTGTGTGTGTGTGTGTGTGTGTTGTCTGTCTGTCGTATATATATATATCATTGAACACTAGTCAGAGGTGGAAACCATGTGGCCTTCAATATGTGTTGACCTGCAACTCCCAGTATCTCCCAATGCCTATGCTGGCTAGTTATGGACTGTATGATTCTCACCGCTGATGTAAATAAAGAACTGTGTGGTTACAAAGAAAAAAGTCCTGTTGGAATTAGTGTGCTTATCTGCGGCTAAATGAACATTAGCCCTATCTGGATAGAACCATGAAAATAAGAAGCTAATAAGTTGCCTTCCTTAACCAGGGCATTCAAGAGCACCTAACTGCATTTGATTAAACCACTATCTTTGCTTTGCTCCAAGAATAAATATATACTCTCTTTTCTTGATAAGTTGTTGTTTTTGTTCTTGTTGTGTGCCTTCACATTGTTTATTACTTATGGCAACCCAAAGGTGAACCTATCATGGAGAGGATTTGCCTTTGCCTTCTTCTGAAACCAGGAGAGTGTGACTTGCCCAAAGTCACCCAATGGGTTTCGAGTGCTGAATGGGACACGAAACCTCGTTTCCAAAATTGTAGTCCTGTGCTCATACAACTACACCACACTGCCTTTGCCTTCCTCTGAAGCTGAAAGAGTGTGACTTGCCCAAGGTCACCCAATTTAGAGCAAAGTCTAAATACTTTTCAAATGGTGAGTGGAACATGTAGCCCAGATATAATCCTCTTTAATAATAATAATAAAATTCACAAGGTGAATTTTCCCATGGAATGCTAATTTATTTATATTCAGGTAGCTCCAAATGCATTTCAGAGCAAAATGCCTCATCATTGTCCATGCTGGCTAGAGGCTCTGAGACATACAGCAGATAATGGTAAGGTGAGACCACTCAAGCATAAGGAGTGTACATCTTGCCAAGGAAGACCCCACAGACAACACCCCTCAAAATGGAATCAGCCCTGTAGTGTTTCATATAATTGTGGCTGATTGGTTCCATATTAAGAGTTGTTCCTACAGTTGCTGGCATACTGGAGAGTTCATCCAACTGGGTTAATTATACAGTCATTGTAATCTTCATATAACACAAGGGCAAATGAAATAGCATGAGTGTAATTGTTGATTGTGGCATTTATCAACTGCATGGCTTTCCAAATAAAATGATTATTTGTGTGCAGTTCTATAAACTCAGCTAGCAGTCACACAACAACCAGCTTAGCAGATACCATCAGGGATACCATCAGAGTAGAGCTTTGGAGCAGAGGAGAGGGTTCCCACAGCCAAATTAGCAAGAAGGCAACCTTTGGCAGGAAGGCCCATCTAGAACAAGAGCTACATGTGTTATAGGTTATATATTCATACATATGCTAGCAATCCTCTTCTCCTTTTTGGAATGAAGTGGAAAGACTGTTTCCTGTCTTCTCCCCCAAGCATGAGCAAGGAAAGGCTCTTCTTTATTGGAATATGTGAGGGGAGGAGCAGGTACCAACAGGAAAACAATACCCTGTATGAATTTGGTGGGAAATCTGCCAAAGAGACATGTTGGCAGTAGATGGGGAGATGAAGTTTCAGGGCTTTCCTGGGATGTGGAATATAGCCCCTGGACCACAGTCTGTCCACCCTTGATCTAAATACAGGAACTCCTAGCAGACCAATAAGCCTAATTAAGTTAACTATGGGCCTGTACAGACAGGCCAAAATAAAGCTGTTTCAGCTCACTTTGGAGGTATTATGTTCAAATGATGCACGCATCCTATGAGTCTGAAAGCCACACCAAAGCTACGCTCTAGTCCTTAGGACTGGAGCGTGGCTTTGGCACGGCTTCTGGCCTCTTAGGACACCTGCATCATTTAAATAGCATACCTCCAAAGTGACCCGAAGCAGCTTTATTTTGGCCTGTCTGTACAGGGCTTACACCACTGTATTGATAGCCCTCATCACGTTTATTCTACATGATTTCTCATGAAGGCCCACTATGACAAAAGGGTTACAGAGTGACTCAGGAATTTACCATATGAGCCCAGTTCCCATTGTGCGCGCACTAAGAAGGGGAACCAGATACATACCATTTGGGATCATTCTGTCTTACACATCTCTGCAATTGCATGACTAGACCCTTGTGCACTCCTCCATAGCCTTCCTGCCCTATGCCTTACCCAGTGTGCCTTTCTGGGTTGCTGTGTTTTTTAATCCAATTCCAGGTGTACTAATATGATTTTAAAAATAAAATAACATGTTTTTAAAAAAAAAAAAAGAATCATGTTTGAGAATAGTGAGGGTGGGGGAGACCGAGGGAGAGGAGAAGACACTGACACCACATGACTGCCCAACACTGGAACTGTCACATGAGAAACTTAATCACATCTGAGGGTTAATGCTACAAGAGCACATTTGAGACTTCGTGACAGGTTTTCCCTGTCAATGACAAGGGGCACTTTAACAACACTTGGAAGGCAAGGCAGTAATGAGATGGAGACACTGTTATATGATAAGTACCACCAAAGGCATCGTTGAAAGCCACATATGCTAAAGTCCTTAGGTTTCTTTTTTTGTCAAGTTGGAACTGACAGATCTCAATTCGGACATTAACAAAACAGTGAGAGGGGAAAGCACAAGTTCCTTACCAGCTTTTTTTTTTCATTGTTGTTGTTTAAAGTTCTGCTTTGCCCAGGTTTTTCTAATATTAACACTTTAGCTGGATGTTGGATGGTAGACCCACTGTTACCAATAAAAAACATATATACTATGTGTGCTGCATAGTCATGATCTTTCTTCAAACAGGATTTGTAGGTTTTCTTAGTACTTTAAGGCAAATTCTGGAAAAGCCCAACTTAATCCTAGTGGTATCACCATAAAGATTTCTACATTTTGATGTTGTGAGCACCTTTTGAGTGGCAACAAAGTGATCAGATGATTTTTGGTCCAGATCAGTTTCCCATGTTTTCCTTCATAAGCCTATTCCATTCCATTTCTCCATTAAACTTTGGGATTTTGGAGTGGAGGGATGTAAAGTTAAAGATATAGCTGTGTTAGTCTGTAGAATCAGTATGTAGAAAGAACTTGTAGCATCTTTGATACTAATTGAAAGGAAGAGATCCGCAGCATGAGCTTTCATAGGCTTCAGTCTACTTCCTCAGGAATGTAAATATTTACCTTATGAAAATATATACACATATTTATTTGCTTTATGGTTTAAAAGGTTGATTTTATAATATTTTATGGTAAAATTTGAAATTTTATGTGCAGTTTATAGTGCACTGCATATTTTTATACACATTATAGTAAAATGTGCATTTTATGTACATTTTATTGTAAATTACAGTTTTATGTGAATCTTCGTACAATTTAAAGCCCAAAGCCTCAATGCAAATTTCAGACAAGTACAACACTTAAAAGATCGTTGAGTTCTAATGAACACTGTCATTCAGATGACACAAATGAGAATCAAAGAAAATGAATGAAAGCCAAGAAAACTCTTGAGGAACACTACTGTTAGTGTCTATGACAGTAGCTTTGCCCTCAAGTAGTCTGGAAACTGTTTTCATGTCTTTTATTAGATATCTTTATTTTTAAGCATTGAAAGAATGTGTTCCTCTCCACATATACACATGAGCATTCCAGATCATTTATGTCACTTTAAAATGAATAAAAAGGTTGACTTTTCCTGGCCCTTTTGGCTTTGCTATACCTTCCAATAACATTTTCAAAAACATAAGGCTTTTTGTATCAATGAAAAGAATGATGAGGAGGAACAGGCAAGATGATGGTCCAAGACAAACAGAAATAACCCAGTTTGAGACTGCTTTAACTGTACTGGCTCAGTGCTAGAATCCTGGAGATTGTAGTGTATTGTGGCACTGGAGCACAAAAAAAACCTAAATGTCTCACAAAACTACTTTTCCAGAACTCCCTACTATTGAACCGGGGCAGTTAAAGCAGTCTCAAAAGGAATTATTTCTGCAATGTGTTTTGGATTGATGCTTACAGTTTGTAACAATTCTGCTCCGTTTTCAAAAATTAGCTTATGAAAACAGAGGGAGGAGCAGAAAAAGTGAAACAGAAAAAAATGTAAGCTAGGCAAGGAACTGAGTATCCACTTTCTTTTTCCTTCCCATTTCTTCTGCACTTAAAATTGTTTCTTCCCATTTAAAACTGATAAATCTTTGTTAAGCACATTTGTATATAGCATGCACCTTGCCTTGGGGTTTGTTTAGTCATTTGTAAAAGAGAACATAAAACCATATTGTGAACTAGCAGGAGACAATCAGGAGGGGGGGATGAATACTTGCAGATGAGCAATGGCTCATCTGACAACAAAATGCCTCTGTGTTATTATGGGATCTGACTATAGCTGCATTCTCTTTTCATTAGAGAAAGATAAAACAGATTGATTCCAATATATAATGGACTGTGTTCCTAAAAGAATGTTTCCAGCTATTTTTCATGGGTGCTCACTTGTAACAAACAAAAGGTAGTCGGGCCATCTTGCTTATCTTTATGTCATTGTTTGTGTTGAAGTTTCTGGTTTGTTTTAATTATCTATGAAAAATCTAGTATTTTCTCATTAAAGTGATACCAAGAGCTGTATGACTGGTTCCTCTCCCTCACTTGCTGTCTCTCTCTCTTTCTCTCTCTCCTTCCTTCCTTCCTCCCTTCTTTCTTTCTTTCTTTCTTTCTTTTTTTTGTTTGTTTGTTTGTTTCATCTGAATTTGTACCCTGGTTTGATTTATCTGTTATTTCTTCTAATAATGGAAAGTAAACCAGGCTACTATATAATCTAGTCTGAAATTCCTACGCTTTCCCCTTTTACATATTTCATTAATGCATTAAGAAAAGTGTGTACTATACAAGCTCAGGTCTAATCCTATTGTTACTCCCAAGTAGAGCAGAACAGTTGGAAAGGGTTTCTACTCATTGTATTTGTGTAACTGTTGACTTGCCACATTCCCATTGATTGTTGTTGGACTCTGCTGGGGCTATGCAGGTGCCTGGACCAGTGCCTGGGTGTTGTCATGGGCTATATGAAGGCCAATGAGATGAATTCTGCTAAGACAGAAAGACTTGGTAAACCAATTGGGTAACCACCCTGACATGAACGAGGTTGTAGTACTCCTGAGGAAGCAAGTGTGTAAGTTGGGAGAGGTTATAGATCTGTTTCTGATATTGGTGGCCTAGGTGAGGAGTTTATGGCTCAGAGTGCTTGAGACCAGCTTCAGCTGATCTGCCAATAGGGTTAACATATCCCCAGTTTAGCTTAACTTTATCTTGACTTTTGGCATTCTACCCAATGCCTGTTTGGATTATTATCTGTCCCAGGTTCTAAGCTTTTATTTGTTAAAAAAAATCTCTAGCCCTTGCACAAGCAGAATTATGGAATAAAATATAGCCGGCCCTCTATATCCACAGATTACTTATCCAAAGATACAACTGTTCATAGCTTGAAAATATTTTAAAATACATATGAATTCCAAAAAGCATACCTTGATTTTGCCATTTTATATGTGGGAAACAATTTCATTATGCCATTGTATTTAATGGATTTGACCATCCATGGATTTAGTTATCCACAGGGGGTTCTGGAACCAAATCCCAGTGGATACCAAGGGCTCACTGTATACAGCCACACAAAACATATCTGCCAAGCCTTTGCATGTGTTCAGCCAGTTGAATTCTCAAATGGTATTAATAGAGATGTGTGTGTGTATGTGTGTGTATGTCACCTGTTGACATGGCTACCTCATGAATTTCACAGGGTTTTCTTAGGCAAGGAATATTCAGAGGTGGTGGTCTCAGTTGCATCCTGTGAAATATACTGTACATTACTTGGTATTCATTGGTGGTTTCCCATTCAAGTACTAGCTGCGGCTGATCCTGTTTAGCTTCCACGATCAAGGTTTCCCATGACATTCTTGCAAACAAGCTTGTCAAATGTGGACTAGACAAGGTAACTGTTACATGGATTTGTAATTGGTTGACTGTCCTGGGGCCAGTGTTATTCAACATCTGTATCAATGACTTGGATGACAGAATTGGGGGCATGCTCAAATTAGGAGGAATACCTAATACTGCAGAGGACAGGATCAAAATTCAAAATGACCTGAATATACTAGAAAGCTGGGCCAAAGCTAACAAAATGAAATTCAACACAGAGAAATGTAAGGTACAGCACTTAGGGCGGAAAAATAAAATGCACAGATATAAGATGGGGGACACCTGGCTGAAGGAGACTACGTGTGAAAGGGATCTGGGAGTCCAAGTAGACCACAAGATGAACATGAGTCAACAGTGTGATGTGGCAGCTAAAAAGGGCAATTCAATTTTAGGCTGCATCAATAAAAGTATGGTGTCTAGATCAAGAGAAGTAATAGTGCCACTATATTCTGCTTTGGTCAGGCCCCACCTGGAATATTGTGTCCAGTTCTGGGCACCACAATACAAAAAGGACATTGAGAAACTGGAGCGTGTCCAAAGGAGGGTGACTAAAATGATGAAGGGTCTGGAAACCATGTCCTATGGGGAATGACTCAGGGAGCTGGGGATGTTCAGCCTGGAGAAGAGAAGGTTAAGAGGTGATATGATAGCCCTGTTTAAATATTTGAAGGGATGTCATATTGAGGAGGGAGCAAGATTGTTTTCTGCTGCTCCAGAGAACAGGACCTGGAACAATGGATGCAAGCTACAGGAAAAGGGATTCCACCTCAGCATTCAGAGGAACTTCCTGACAGTAAGGGCTGTTTGACAGTGGAACACACTCCCTCGGAGTGTAGTGGAGTCTCCTTCTTTGGAGGCCTTTAAGCAGAGGCTGGATGGCCATCTGTTGGGGGTGCTTTGATTGAGATTTCCTGCATGGCAGGGGGTTGGATTGGATGGCCCTTGTGGTCTCTTCCAACTCTACGATTCTCTGATTCTATGATCAGACAGGATCTGATGCCTTTATGGTATACTATAGAGATATACATTTACCAAGACCCATCACATTTCAAGAACAGTCCAACTGAAGTCTGTTTTGCAGAAATTTTTGGAAATACAGCACATAAAATAGCAGAGCATTAGAGTGCAGAAAGAGGATTGTAACCATGCAGGGTAAAACCTGGAATATTGTGATAATATTTAAGATTCCATGGCACCTATTGTTTTTCATGATTTATTTCATGTAGCAATAGTGTGCATTTTTATTACATGTTCAAAAAAAATCGGTACCTTTTTGTTGTGGGTTTTTGTTTTTGTTTTTTTTTAACGTACAATTAGACTTCCCCTGCTGCCTGAAGGTAAAAGCTTCAATTGAATGGGCCAAGACACACACAAAGAGAGAGGAAAAAACTGATAGTAAAAGAGATCCTGACATATAGGCAGGATATAAATATTTAAATAAACAAGCAAGCAAATAGCATTGGGATTTGTTGGGCATGCCTTAGAACAAGATAACAAAATGGAAATGTTAAAGAATTGTCCTCTACTGAACCCTTAATGCCCTGAAACAATCTGTTAACAGAAAAGAACACACAGAATGCCCACCAAATCCACCAGTTACAAGAAACTAGATGGGAGTGGTGCCAGAAGCCACCGAAAAAAATTCCTCAGGAACCACTTTCTTGTGCCATTCCAGGCAAATCATTTAGACTCCAGAAAATGGTCTAACTATCCAGAGGGCCAGATTTCAGCATTGGACTATGACCCTGGAGGGCAGGAGTCTCAGCCATAGAAACCCTTTGGATGACCTTGGCTGCTATCAACCACAGAGGATGGCAATGGCAAACCCCCTCTAAAGAAACATGCCAAGAAACCCCCAACTTTTTAGACAGCCATGCTCATCAAATTCACCAGTAGCACAAGACTTGATAAGAGCAACCCAACAAGCCAGAAAAATCCCATAGAGGCCACTTCTTAGTATTCATTTTGTCCGTTCCCCCCCCCCCCCACACACACACACACACAATTCTGGAAGATGGCCTGTAACCCCATAGGCTCTCAAAAATGATCTCTCTGGGCTATTCAGCTAATCCTATTTTGTCATGTTATTTTCCCCCTCATCTTGCTTTCCTCCTCACTGCTCCCCCTGCTACCAACTAGGAGCAAGAGGGATGGGCATAAAAGATGGAAGCTGCAAGAGAGATGGCCTAAGCGGGAAGGGAGGGTGAGAGATGCAAGCAGTGGAGTGCAGGAAGCAAAGGAGGGGGACATGGTCAAGGTACAAGATGGGCTTTCTTAGATTTTCATATATTGGTACAGTTTTTTCCATCATTAAAAAAAATTATGGTTAAAAATGATAATGATCTATGATAACACAGGGGCAAGCCACACTGTGGAGTAGAGGTCTGAGTGTTGAACTATGACTCTCGAGAACAGGGTTCAAGTCCCTGCTCAGCCATGAAACCACTGGTGACCCTGGGCAAGTTATACTCTCTCAGCCTGAAAGGATGGCAATGGCAAATCCCCTCTGAAGACATATGCCAAGAAAACCCTGCGATAGGTTTACTTTACGGTTACCATAAGTTGGAAATGACTTGAAGGTACACAACTACAATATGAGAATACAATAGCATTAGAAGTGCCTATGCATGACAAGAGATTGTTATTGTTATTTATCATAGCTGTCACTCCTCACAACAACCCTGTGAGGTAGAGAGACAGTGATGGCTAAAGCGCACATGGTAAATTTCATGACCAAACCATGATCTGAAAGTGTTTCTCTGTGTTCCAAGCCCAGAACTATAAACATTGCTCTTGTCTCAGAAACGTAGTTACAAAGGCTGAAACACAGTGGTGGAAAAATGCAATGATTAATGTGTTGATTTTGCATAATCGGGAAAATTAATAATACCCATAATTATAATAATTTGTAAAATATGTAAAGTAGCTCCCTGGATTTGAGGGGCTGGAAAAATACCTGATCGGCACAGCCTTTCCTGGACAGGGATAGTCTAACCAGTGGTTCTCAACCTGTGGGTCATGACCCCTTTGGGGATCGAATGACCCTTTCACAGAGTTCACCTAAAACCATTGGACCAACTGCTACTTCATTGCAGTTATGAAGTAGCAACGAAAAACAATTTAATGGTTGGGGTCACCATAACATGAGGAACTGTATTAAAGGGTCGTGGCATTAGGAAGGTTGAGAACCATTGGTCTAACCTAAGTAATTCATGCCCCTATAACTTCCCAGTCCGACCAGTATGGTCTGTATGGGGCTGCCCTTGAAAATCATTCAGAAGCTACTGGACTGATTTTATTGCATGCAGCACTGGGAACCTTTGTTCTCAATATTTTAAATTTTAAAATTATTTTTTTAATGTTTAATATGTTAAAATATTTAAATATTTAAGTTTTTGATTAAGTACTGTACATCAATACTTTGCCTTGGGTAGATAAAAAAGTTCACCTAACTAGCAGCTAAATATCAACTATATTGAAACTTGTTGAAGTTTTGACATTTGTTCTAGTGTGTATTTCCTGATAGCATAACAATCTAGAATCATCCATCCATCCATCAACCTTTATTAGGCATCTCAATAGACAATATACAACAAACAATACAATACAAAATTAACTAAAATAGTCTGCATGAATACTTTAAAATTTATCATCCTTAAAATCATCTAACACTAAACTCTAACCATTATTTAATTTGTACCAGTTTTTTGTTGCCTCCATTAGAAAATTGGCCATCAATCGTGTAATCTGTACATTACAATCCTCCAATAAATGTACTAAAGTTATATCCGTTAAGCAGTAATTCAATTCCAATAATTTCTTTAGCAATTTCGCTCTCGGTTTTTGATACAGCGGGCAAAGAAATATAATATGTTGGAGAGTATCTGGAGATAGTTCACATATACATATTCGATTTGCAAAAGGGATCCTCAAATATCTACCCCTGGTGACACAGGAAGGGTGAATATTCAACCTTGCAAAGAGGAAAGCTTTCCTCGAAGCCTGAAGGGACAATGATTGAAAGTACTTTGGCATCTCGCCACAATGGGGGGGAATGCCAAATACAGAAGGGGAGCACACTCTGGGAGGAGTGGAATAAGTCATCTTGTAATCCCAACTCAGTAAACAATCCTTAATTGTCTTGAATGCAAAATATGCTCCAGTTATTGATAACAACACTTATTATTTATAAAATACGTAAGCCAGCATGGCCAGCGGCAGGGTGTGTTGTACTCCCAAAAAGTAACTTTTCTAAGCCCTACCTGGATGGAAGTCTCATTGAGCTCTGCATGACTTACTCTTAGATGTTGGATTGCACTGTAAAATATCAAGGTACTGTGTATGCAGCAGCTGGGAGGTGCAGGGAGTTTGGACCCCACTGGGTGACACTTCAGATGAGGATGACACCCAGTCAATCCCTTGTCTTGCCTTCTCCACTGCCATGGCTCTCTCCAATGAGGGAGCCAAAGCACTGGAGAAAGAACAGTAGTGCATGTCCCTTCATCTCCGCCTGTTGCCTCACTTGACTGGTTAACCACCCAGCTCCCAGCAGACCTGGGTGGGCAACTGGGAAGGTGGTCCTTGGCCAGGAGGCAGATGAATGAGAACATGGGAGGGGAGGGGGCAGAGAAGGCCACCATCCCCACGCACAGTCTCCTTCCAGGCACCTACACCAGGTGATACCAGTGCTGGGGACACCATTGCTTATACATAGCTCTGGAAAGACATGACTCATGGGAATACTGCACTACACTCTTATAGTTCTGCTATTCCATTTTAAATGCTCTGGGATTTGCAGTTTAGGGAAGGGCATTTAGAATTCTCAACCAGAGAGCTGTTAGTCCTCACTGAACTACAAATTCCAGAATGCAACAGGAGGCAGCCAGAGCAGGAAAAGTGGAACAGCAGCACTGTAAGAGCATAGTGTGGTAAACTACATAGACTGTCCTTACAACATTTCAATCTAAATCTTGTTTGCTTGATTTTTTATTGTTTATTATAGGTGATGGAACGATGGGAGAATCAAGGCAGTCCTCAGACGAGTTTATCTGCTCCAGCTATACCACAGAATATTCCCTTTCCACCCACCCTTCACAGGAGTTCTTTTCCTGATTCAACAGAGGCCTTCGACCCAAGAAAACCTGACCCATATGAGCTGTATGAGAAATCACGAGCTATTTATGAAAGTAGGCGTAAGTGAAAACTATGGTCCCCCCCTCTGCAGAGCACTTGAAAACTTTAAATATTGGCCTTTACATGCTCCAGAGCTGGCACAGAGGCACTGGTGATTAGAATTCAAAGCAAATCAAACAACAATTCTAATCCTACATTAATGCATTCATGCATGGATCCTAAATTTGCTTTCATTTAAATATGCAACCCATCTAAAATTTCTACTGGCAAATTTAAGTGGAAATGTAGAGGGAGTTGCCCAATAGCCGTGCCTTCTACTTTGTGCCTTTACTCATTTGGTCCATGTACACTGGCATTTTGTTGAGGTTTTTTTGCTCTGAATCTCCACCCAAGTATGCCGAACCATCAGTGCCCATTTATTTTTATATTTCAAAATGATTTAAAACACATGTTAATTTGTTTATGCTTTTTTAATAGTTATAACAGTGAGTTTAAAAATCTAACATTTAGATTTTTACTGATAATATAAAGTGTCCTTTCAATCAGCATGTTATATAGGGTGCCATGTAGACACCTTTAAGTTCCCTAGGGAAAGACTAGACATTACAATGGGAGCATTGTGATAGTAGAAAAGGACAAATGAGGAAGAGACTTGTTCAGGTGGAACTGTGTGGGTATTTACATGAGGCCATGCATGTAAAGAACCAGTACATATCAGAAGATATTTTATTGTTGTGGTGGTTTTTGTTGTTATTGCTATTACTGCTACTTTGGGTTCATTAGCTTTATGGTTTCACCTATCTCTTGTAGAATTTCCAGAGTGTGCCTTCTCTCTATGCACATGACACACCTATGTCATCTTCCGGTCTAAGGAAAATCCATACCTGGACATAATATTTCAATTTTAACAATGCAACTGATATCTCAGATTACATCAGGGGTTCCAGATTTTATTGGACAATAGTATTTGTACCATGTGAGATTTTACATATACATGTCCAACTTGCTTATATGCCCATTGTGGAAGTCTGGAGAGCTTGGAATGGTATATGAGGGAAGCAGAAATGCAGTTGCATTGTTTTTCCAGTTTGCCATTGAGATTCAAATGAAAACCTTCAAAACCTTTTAAAGCAAGTATTCTCTACTTATTTTAAAGCAGTATTTCTAGACTGCTACAGAATGATGGAGTATGGATGAAAAGAATATTCAAAAAATGGTTGGAAAAATGGTTTCTGATGAGAAGAATCTGGACTGATGAGAATTTTCACACTTTGAGACTTATTCTGTGCAAAATTTGCAAGTGGTTGTTTTCTGCATTTTATGTACAGAAAAAACCCTGTTTCCTGCAGAGAAAATTCAGTAACTGATGAGTTATTCTGTGCAAAATCGTCCAAAATGGATGATGTTCATAAAAAATACCTTTTTCTGCACATGATACAGTTTTCCTTTTGCAGAAAATGTTTTTTTCCATTATAGAAAATGCCACTTTCTGTGGAAAACAACCACATAGAATCATAGAGTTGGAAGAGACCACAAGGGCCATCCAGTCCAACCCCCTGCCATGCAGGAAATTACAATCAAAGCATACCTAACAGATGGCCATCCAGCCTCTGCTTAAAGACCTCCAATGAAGGAGACTCCACTACACTCCGAGGGAGTTTGTTCCACTGTCAAACAGCCCTTACTGTCAGGAAGTTGAGGTGGAATCTCTTTTCCCTAGCTTGCATCCATTGGTCTGGGTCCTGTTCTCTGGAGCAGAAGAAAACAAGCTTGCTCCCTCCTCAATATGACATCCCTTCAAATATTTAAACAGGGCTATCATATTACCTCTTAACCTTCTCTTCTCCAGGTTAAATAAACATCCCCAGCTCCCTATGTCATTCCTCATGGGGCATGGTTTCCAGACACCTCACCATTTTAGTCACCCTCCTTTGGACATGCTCCAGTTTCTCAACATCCTTATTATTTGTTTGTTTGTTTATTTATACAGTGCTGTAGATTTTCACAGCGCTGTACATAAAGCGCTTTTTGAATTGTGATGCCCAGAACTGGATACAGTATTCCAGGTGGGGTACATGCACATTTTATGCAAAATAAATACTTAATTGCAAATAGGCTTCAAAAGCTCAGTGGTTTTTGAAGACTTTCTCATAGTGGAAAGAACATTGCTAAAATTACTTGTTGCTTTCTTTGAGAAGAAAACTTGTGAAGAATGTTGTTGTTGTTGTGTGCCTTCCACACAAGTTTCCAACTTATGGTGACCCTAAGGTGACTATCACAGAGTCTACTTAGAAAGATTTGTTCAGATGCAGATTTGCCATTGCCCAGTGGTTTTCCATGGCTGAGTGGAGATTTGAATTCTGGTCTCCAGAGCCCTAGTCCAATGCTCAAACCATTAGACCATGCTGTGCAACACTTATTTTATATTATTTCATATTATATACATATTTATATGTTATATTATTTTAATATTTATATTATATAAATATTTTACATTTTATATTATTATATTATATTATGTATTTATTTTATATTATGATGCCAGAGTTTTGGCTCACAGTGGATTCTTGCAGGGACACAGATTCTCCTCCTCCCCACCACCACCACCAAATCTATTAAATATGCCTGGCCTCAAATTAGTACTGACAGTCTATGTATTTCCTTAAAATTGTACTTAAGACTGTTGGCTTGGACATAAGAGTTACCTAAACATTAGTGGGAAATGGAAGTGAATGTTTTTGATCTCCTGTTCTCAGCTGAACCAGATGAGGAGAGGATAAGAGAAGTGTGTAAACAGCAAGTTCACCCAGGCTCATTTCAGCAATGCCATCCTGTGGTTTAGTGTAATGTTTGGATTCAGCCATGGTCTGTCTCATCCAAGATGGCAGGGCTTCCCTCTAGAGCAGTGGTTTCCAAACTTTGGTGCTCTATTTGTTTTAGACTTCAGCTCCTAGAAGCCACATCCAACTTGGCCAACAGTCATGAATTGTGGAGAACTAAAAGTTGGGAACCACTGCTCTAGAGAATCAATGCTCCCCAGGAACCCAGATTTGAAGTGGGAATAAGATGCTTATGGACTGCAGCTCCCATTGCCCTTAGCCATCATAGCAGGGGTGAGGAAATTTGGGTGTTCAGTAATATATGAAGGAGCACATGATTCCTATTTTTGATGCACAACCTCCATTCGAACTATAAGAGTCTCTCCAACACTACAAAATATGGATCTTCCCCACAGCCCTGTTTCTTTGCTGGATCTCAAAGAAGTATGCAATTAGAGCTATGGATTGCAATCCTGGCATTTCAATGAATCTCCTTGATTTGGTTTACAAATATGCACCAAGAGACTTCAAACAGAAAGTGCAATGGATCTATTCAAACCTGTATCTGGAAAACCTCTCAAGCACAGATTGACTTTTGCCTCTTTTCTGCCTTGTACATCCATAGCTTTAGTGGCAGAAAGGTTATACCCCAGGGATATCCCTTCTGGGAATGACTGTCAGAAAGAATGAAGGAAAGGCCTGTAATTAACAAGAATTCTTTGTTGTAACTCAGCATCTATGCTTAAAAGATACTTGACTTGATCTAACATTTTAAACACAGGGCAGTCCTTTCCCAATAATTGCTCCCCATACGAGAGTCACTCAGCAGTAAATGAAATCTTTTCACAGAGCCTTGCACTTGTTATTCAGCAGGGAGTCTCTTGAATAAAACTACGATAGACAAGTCAAGAAAGTGAAGATTAACTTTGACCTAGTAAGGCAGAAAACACACACATACACTTGTACAAAACCTGAGGGATAAAGAAGGGGTGAATGAGCAAGAGAGATTATAAAACCATCAGACCTAAGGCAAAGAAGGCACTTTTCAATGTTCTTTCTGATATTAAATCTGCAGTCCTATGCACACTTATTTGGAGCATTGAATTCAGTAGGGCTTAATTATGAGCACACATTTATTTATTTATTATTTAATTTATTTTATTCATGCCCGTCTTCCATCACAAGATTCATGTATAGAATTGCATTATGTGTATACTATAAGTACACCATGAGTGTATGAGCCTTCAAATCACCTGTTGACTTCTGGCAACCTCCATGAATTTCATAGCGTTTTATTAGGCCAGGAATATTCAGAGGTAGTTTTGTCAGTTCCTTCCTCTGAAACGTAGCCTACAGCATATTATATTCATTGGAAGTCTCTCATCCATATATGAACCAGAGCTGATCCTGTTCAGCCTCCAAGATTAGACAAGATCCAGTGCCTTTAGGGTATCTGTGGATACAAATCATATTTATATTAGGTATAAAAATCATTCCAAGCCTTAAAGTTAAGCAGAAGGTGATTAAAATGTAGTAGATTTTTAAAATCAATCATTTTTAAAACTCTTACAAAGGGATCCTAAATACTGTTGTTTACCAGGGGAATTCAGCAAAACAGTGCTGTATTATCTTCAGTTTAAATTACTACAGTTTCTGGAGCTGAGGAACCTTCCAGATGAATGCAGACTCCTGTTCTCACCATATCAAACCAGTTTGACTAGTGTAGAGGGATGTCAGGAGTCATAATTCATCAACATATAGTACCCAGGGTTATAGTTATGAGAAGGAGAATGAACGCATTGCCCCCAAAATAAGAATGCTGCTGTCCAATGAAATTTTAGTCGCCAAATTTCTGGCATTGCTATAATTTAAAATTTCACTTGAGCATTTAGAAATAGAGTTTAGGTATCCAAAGGAAAGGGGCAGACATCATTACCAAGAGAATGCAAATACAGCCAGTATAAAAGTTCTAGCTGTGAATTGTTTTCAATTTCTCATTTTCTGCAGTGGTAAAAATTCGGAGTCTGAAGGATAATTTAATGGGGGCAGAATTCTTATCTGGGGAAGGCAAAGACAGGACCGTCCGTACTTTAATAATTGCTTCCCATACGGGATTCACTCAGCTGTAAATGAAATCTTTTCACAGAGCCTTGCACTGGTTATTATTTTGTCCCCCTGAAGCTACAACCTTGGTTCCCCCCAATATACTCCTGTCTACTGATAACACTACCATGGTCCCTCTGGCAGAGTTAGAGTATATTTTCTGGGAGATGTTTGAGTGGAGGTGAAAAAATATCTTTGAGAAATTACCTCTTATTTATTTACTTGGCATTTTTGTTAATTATTTTTCTTTCCAAACTAAAAGTTTTGTTTTAAGCTTCTGTATAAGATAACTTTGATCAGCAATGCAGTACATATGACGAAATATATGTATGTTTCCAATTTTTAAGGTTTTACATTTCAAACCAAAAGTTTTACACATCTAAATACAGGAAGTGAGGTGTCTTTTATTACAGGTGTCTTGTTTAAAATATCTCATTAGAACTATATTTTTAAAAGAGATATCTTTAAAATGTATTAATCCAATATTACTGTTTGAGTGGCAAACAATTGACAGTGATTTGGGGAGTCTTGTGTTGCCATCCCAACTCTTCCCCCTATTTTGCCCAGAAGAGAAATAAAATTATTTGAATATTTAATACCATGCCAATTATGCCAATGGCTTCAGAGACCATACGTTCATACGCAAAGACATACATTATTTAAAACCATTGCCAAGCAAACTTTAAAACTACACAGCCAAATACATTTTTCCATCTTGCTGCAACATGTTGTTTCTATGTTTTCTGGCTATATCAGCTTGTTGTTAATATGTTTTCTGGTTGGTCTACTTAATTGTGTGCAACTTATTACCTTGCCGAGATAATATAGAAAAATTATTCTCTGCACTTAGTTTCAAGAACATTTCTTTGATAACCCCACTGGGGACTTTTATCATTCCTTTCTTCAAAACTAGTCTCCTTTGTATTGAACCCTAATGCGTTCTGTAAATTGAGAGGACTGGAAATTTGGGGCCTGAGGCCTCATCTGCCTCCTAGGATTTGTAGTTTGTGATGGCACCAGAGCTCTTTACAGACAAAGCTAAATATCTCACAGAACTACAAATCCCAGAATTCCCTAGCACTGAGCCACAGCAGTTAAAGCGATGAGAAACTGCATTATATCTGTAGTACAGATGAGGCCCGAGACAAAGAACAAAATACTTGCTTCCTCCATTGCATGTAAAGAAGCCAAATGGTGTGGCACCTGAATCTCATTTCAACATTGGCAACAAGACAGAATCTTCTATCAAATCTGTGGGCTACTTGTTAGAAGAAACATGTTATAAGCAATGCTAACTAGTAACTAGTTAATTTGGGGTAATAAAGATGTAACATTGGCCTGTTACAGACTGCCAAAATAAAGCTGCTTTGGGTCTCTTTGGAGGTATGCTATTTAAATGATGCATGGGTCCTAAGAGTCCGGAGGTTGTGCCAAAGCCACACTCCATTCCTAAGCACTGGAGTGCAGCTTTGGTGCAGCTTCCGGATTCTTGGGATGCATGCATCATTTAAACAGCATACCTCCAAAGAGACCCAAAGCAGCTTTATTTTGGCAGTCTGTAACAGGCCATAGCCTTGTTTCCAAAATAACATAATGCATAAAAATGAAATTATGTAAGTAATTACTTTCACATTTTTACTTGCACAGCTACTTTTATATTTTATTTTGAAATAGCACTTGTATAGGCATTTGGACAGCTATGTTTCAAATTCTAGTCTATTCTTTTACCAGTCTTTAGGGTGTTTCCCCCCACAAAAGCTATCAGAAAGTGAAGGAGAAGTAACAGGCAGTGCAATAACTGATTATGTAGGTTTTCATCTTTGCATCATAGTAATGACAAATGACAACAAGCTACTTCTTAAACACTGTTAATAACAAATTTAAAATTAGCTTTGTCAGCTCTGGACTAAATACATGATATAGAATGGCCAGGGCACTCAAAATGTCAAATGGTAGATCCAGCCTTGAGGGAGTTTCTTTTAAACTTTGTCATACATGTTAATTTCTCCATGTACCTCTCTGGATGTTGACTATTTGTAATTCAATTCAATCACAACATTCAGTCAGACTGCACCACAATGTAAGTTCACCACATTTAACTGATGAAGTCCATAGTTATATGAACTTAGGGCCAGTACAGATAGACCTGAAGGGACGGCTTCTTGACAACTTGGGGGTGTATCATTTAGATGATACACACCCCCAAACCAGCAGGAAGTTGCCTGACCAACCACATGTACATTGGCTTTGCAGCACTCTGGCGGCATGGCGTTCATGTGCCACACACCACAGGAGCACAGAAAAGCC